>NW_020664561.1:16414927-16538885 GCF_002925995.2 Terrapene triunguis | reverse complement strand
CGGCTTTTTGGGATTTCCCCCCGGACAGGGATTTGAATCCCAAAAAGCCGGACATGTCCGGGAAAATCCGGACGTATGGTAACCCTAATTAATGATGGGTTGTCCAGCAGAGAGTACACCAAAGATATTTTGGGCAAAAGATTCTCCAGGAGAAAAAAGGTTGGATTTTCCTCTTACACCACTGTACATTCACTTTCCTGGAATTACTTCATTACACTACTATAGGTGAGCAGAGATTCAGGCCCAAAGACTGTGATTAGATATCATGCTGTGTTCAACACTGCTTGCTGCCCTCTAGTATTCTCAGCCAGAGCTAAACATGGTTTTGTCCTTGTTGTGGACAAGACCAAACCATGTACATCAGGGGAGCCCAACCTATGGCCCACTAGAGCATTTCATAAGGCCTGTGGCCTGCTTCAACAGACCATACTCAGGGCTGATTCATTAGTATTTTGTCATCATGTTTACATCATTTTAGTTTACAAAAGTGTATAAATAGACAACACTATACCTAGAAACAACCTATCTAAATACATATGAAACAAGCTGAACTGACAATATAAATCAATACAGGTGACTTTAAATCCTATTAAAATATGTAGAATCTGTTTGCCCACACAAAGTTGTGGTTATGTTTATGTGGCCCTCTTGTGTGATAAGGTTGGGCACCACTGATGTACAGCACGCCCAGGGCCAGATTCTAATCTTGATTCCGAGTTGCATTGGGGTAAATCACAGTGATTTATCCAAATCTGTTCCCTGGCATAGAAATGTGGTTGACTTGTTAGGACAAGAGGTTGAGAATGCTTTCTTACAACAGGTATTCAACACAGTTGACTCTGACTACACCATCAGGACTGAAATTGTTTCAAATGCTATCTTGGCAGGAGGTAGGTGGGGGAAGTTGTCATATTTGACACCTAATGTCAAACATGCAGTTTTTGTAGTACAGTGTCCACAGTATGTTCACTGAATTCCTGTATTGGGTACCACTGAGATCTTTCTATCACAGTACCACTTGTAACAGGCTGATGCAAACCTTTCAGTTGTGACAAGAAAAATCCCATTTGAACCTTTACAAAAATGCTTAGCAAAATAAATAGACAATAAAGTTGCCAGACTATTGTAACCCCCAAGGAGATTACCTAGATTCCTGGGGCTCTGTCTGCTGGCAGCTCAGGAGAGGCACACTGTCCCTGGTAGGGAGGTGGAGCCAAGGCAGACTCAAGTCTGCCCAGTAACCAATAGGGTGTGAGATGCCCTTCCCAGGGAGCTCAGGAAAGGGGAGAAGCCATTCTCCCCCTGAGAACTGGCCTCTAGGGACCTGAAAGCAAGATCCCTCAGCTGGGCTTTTCCCTCTCCACTGATGACTCCCAGTTTGTAGAGTTTTGCTGGGAAACTTCTCCAGCCAGGCTGAGTTAGCCCTCCAGCTCCCTAGGTGAGACCAGTCACCACATGGTCAGCTCTGCTCTGGCTGCTAGTCCAGGGCTGCTGCCTGCTGTGTGTGTGTCTGGACGTTAGGCTAGGAGACTAATTTTGGATTTTAGTATAGTAGTGTAATCTGCACCTTGAGCCCTGCACCCCTTTGTGGTGAGGGGAAATCCTGGGACCGAAGCAGCCTGACTCCTGCCTGAAGAGGATCCCTGCCAGCAGAGATCAGCCCCTCTGCAGTGACTGAGGAGTCCAGAGTCATCTCTGAACCTGAGGATCATTCATGGTGTTTGTGAGCGCACCATCTTTTAGTCAGTCAGGGAAATTGTTTTGGGGACCCCCTACTCCCTGAACTGTGTCCTCAAGCCAGGGAGTAAGAGTTTGGGGATTTTATAACCTGCTGCCTATTAAACCTGTGGAAGGACTTATCACCTTCTCCCATTTGTGAGTCCTTTGGGCTGTACTGAACCCAGTCAGCCATACTGCTAAATCACTGCAGAGAAGATATTGTGGTCATAGGTCACCAAGGGCCCCAACAAAGTACACGTACCAACAGGACACTAATCTTACATTTGCTACATCAGGTCACGTGACTGGGGAAAGTCCCGGGTACTATCAGCATGGGCACCGGTGACCCTAAGCATAGTGTTTTACCCTGTTATGTTATATTTGTCTCCTGTTTAATATAATTATTGTGTTATTTCTTGGAAGTCTCCAACTATCTGGCATGTAAGTGGGGATTACCCTGGGGTTAGAATTTTCCTCCCAAGCTGCCCTGGTGACCCTGCCAGGAAGGAGCGAGGGGGGTGGAGGCACCGCCAAATAAATTCATAGGAAAAAATACAGAAGATACACCCCGCTGAGTGGGTGGCGGGATCCAGAAGAACCCAGACCTGTCCATCAAAACCTTTAAGCAGATTGGCATTAAAGAATGTAACCGGGTGGAAAGGGGGCACTACACTATGAATACACCAAATTAATTATTTATCATGTGATGCTTGGAATATAATACAAAAAGTTTGTAGCTTTCGTTCTTATTGGAATGTGACAACTCATGTAAATAAGCTCATCGACACAAAAAGCTGACCTATATGCTGTTTATCAATAGGCCAAACCACCAGCAGCCAATGCTTCTTTACCTTCAACAGGTCCCTATTTTTGTGAGATGAAAGCACAACATACCTCATTTCTTATTAATCTGTTGCTACAACCATGCATGAAATGCTGAAACTGCTATAAGCTAAACTTCTCTATTAATCCTTGACCAACACACAACACAAACCACAAAGGTTTTCCCACACAATACAGCTGTGTTGCAGAACCAAAGAACAAAGTCCAAATTCTATGATAGTATTTCATTGCTGGAATATTCAGAGCTGGACTCAGAGCTGGAAATCTACAAAACCAAGATTTTGCCAATAAAATTGCATTTTGGCAATATGTAATGTTTTGAGGATTTGAATTTTAATGGTACACATGAAATTCAATAGTCAAAGATCACCAAAAATGAATGTTTTCAGCAAAAAGGACATTGGTTACAAAAATAACTCATTTATGCTTCCAAGCCAGAAAGATTTGATAATCCCAGATAGGAGAAACATTGGTAATATTATACAACTATCAGGACAACGTGTTCAAATATGGATCTACTCTAATATACATGCATGTATCAAGTTAATATTTTGTTTACAAGACTGTGAAAAGCTGGGGAAAAAGGCAAAGATCACATAATTATGGAATTTCTCTCTCCTCCTTGTGGAAAAAATAATCCTAGAAAGATATACTGATTAACATTTCATGCTCCTGGACAGTCCTTACCATCACACTGTTCACATGCTCAGAAGACACTCTCCAGGCTCCTGGTCAGTGCTCTGAAGCAACCGAAGAGAAAACAATCTATGCCAGTTTCAACACCAGACCCCAATCTGGTATGAGACAGAACTTTGGGAAGTTCTGTTAGTGCTGTGTAGACCCCCAGACCATGTAGTTATTTTCATAGTAGATCGCTCATAGAATGATAGAGCTTAAGGCCAGAAGGGATCATCTACTCAGACCGCCTGTATATTACAGACCATCAACAGCACGTAGGTACCCGCAAACCAAACACAACAACCGAAATTAGATAAAATGTCAAAACCCACAGGAGATTAAAATATTGTGTGCCACAGGCATATAATCGGAGGGACTGGGATGCACCAAAGGACAAGGCCCCTGCAGTGCTGTGAATTGATTAATGATACACACACAGATGATCCTAGCACTCAACGTGTGCCCCATGTTGTAGAGGAAGGTGAAAAATCCCCAAGTCCCTGCCAATTTGACCTGGGGGGAAATTCCTTTCTAATCCCACATATGGCAATCGGTTAGACCCTGAGCGTGTAAGCAAGAACAGCCAGCCAAGAATATGAGAGAGAAAATTCTCATGACCATCTTAGAGCACCAGCTCGGCCCTGTCCAGTGTCCCATCTCCAGATGGGCCATCTCTGATGCTTCAGAGGAAGGAAACAAAACAAAACAAGAAAACAGACAGTTGGAGGGGTGGGGGAATCCTGACCCCTGCAGTTACCTTAAAACAGTCTTTGGGCCAAATCAACAACAGCAGCAAATCCTAGGTAAGTCCTTAGACACCTTACTAAGGCAAAATTACCATTCAGTGAGTGAAAACGGCAGGATTGACTTCAGTAGGACTAGAATTTAGCCCTTTAAGGCTCAATTCTGACACCTTGATTCACATTGTTTTGTACATCACTCCACAAGTAGCCCCAAGATTTTCAATAGGACTGCTTGTGGAGTAAGCTATTACTCAACGTGAGTAAGGGTTGGGCACTTAGTACATTAATACAAGAAGCTCCCATTAATATGGGATGTACCCCATCAAAAAAAGAGGGACTACTTCCAGTTTAAGATTTAGCTTACAGGATCGTATAGCCCCTTTTTGCAAAAATCAGAATTGGCATTTCTTCATTACTATTCTTACTATTTTAACTTATAACTTTCAAAACAAAGGTTTAAAATAATAAACTAACATGAACAGCTTCTGTCCACTCATTTTTAGAGTTAATGACACCTTCCTACAGCAAAGAACATAAGAAAAAAGTGAAATTAATTCTTTCATGATCCAAAATGTAGTAAATTTCTTCATCTTAGATGTAGCTCTATAACAGTGTGCTTTACTATGAATTAAGGAGCTAAATTCATCCTTGGTGTAACTCCACAAGACTTCACCAAGCATGGATTCAGCCCACTATGTTGACGTGGCCACAAATTTCCTTCTTTACAATGTTATTAATGATGAGATTCATTTTTTCATCCCTTCATTTATAGCCAGATTCATTCTTCTGCTGCCCAATATTCAGGCCAGAGAGATGTGCAAGCACAAGGTTACTTCCCAATAGATTCCCTCTGAGTGTTATTCCACAGATTAGCCAGTAGTGAGTGACATTTTGTTTTGTTTTTGGGGGGGTTTTAAGCTCTGCTCTCAGTTTCCACAGGCTTTTACCAAATTGCTCAAAGGGCAAAGTTGTTATCAAGGAGAAGAAAAAAAAAGTGGGGAGGAGGAAAAAGAAAAGAAATATGCTTCAAAAGAAGATTAACATGCATCTTCTTTGTTACCTTGTACTGTGAGGAAGACAGAAGCCACAGTAGATCCACCTTCATTGGAAGCAGTGCAACTGTACTCGCCAGCATCTGTGAGCTTTACAGATTTTATTTCTAAAGACAAATTGCTCATCATCCTTATTCGGGAGGGCTCCACAAGCCTCAAGTCATTGCCATTTCTCTGCCAGGTGAGATTGTAACGCACTGTGCTTAAGGTTAGGCAGGTCAATATGGCTCTCTCCCCAGGGGTGACGGTGACATTATTAGGAACCTGAACCACAGGTGGGGGCTCTACATGGAAAGAATAAAGAGAGAGGATTCAGAAACTGTTAGGCTCACTTGTAGGTACTTTGTAAGTAACCATGATAAGACAGCAGTAGTAGAAGTAAAAAGGCATACCATTGGGTTATTTCATACTTAGTTTCATTTCACAGCACTGAAGCCAGCACACTGGGGTCTGATCCAAGGCCCACTGAACCAAAGGGAGCCTTTCAATGAGATCTGGATCAGGTCCTAGATTTGTACATGCTGCTGTGTGAAAAAGAGATTACCGAAGAGCTACCCTGAAGACAACAATACTGTACATGTGGGCTTTTTCCAGTGCCACCAAACAGCTCTGATATTATCATTGTGTTCTTCAAATGTTAGTCTCAACTTGGGTTTTAATGGATTTTAATCTTTTTGTTCACATCAGTGCCCAGTCTATGCTGCAATTCCCCCCATATTTTGTTGTTTTCTTTCTGACTTCCCTCTCTGCTCCTTTTTACCACTGACTTCCCCTTCAGCAGAATGCAAACTCAGTAACTTTGAACTGGATTGAATTTTAGACACACAATGGTTTCAGATTAGGTCAAATGATCCTTGTTGAGTCATCCCTGAGTAAAAGAGACAACAAATGCAAACAGGAAAGGAAATTTAAACTCATATAGCTTTACTGGGGTTTTGCCCCACACTTCTTTTGTTTAAACCCAGTGGCGTTTGTTCTTAAACACAGAAACACAGATCTGCAGAGGATAATAGTCTGAGTGTGACACAAATGTCAAAAGGTGGAGTAATTTACCAAGATAGGACTGAAGTCAACAGATTACCATAAGCAAAGCAAAGATAACCAAACAGGAGTTCTCTGTTAATGGAGAAAAATTCATCCCTGTGCTGAGTAGGGTTGCCAACTTTCTAATCGCACAAAACCCAACACCCTAGCCCCGTCTCTCCCCCGAGGCCGGCTCCCTTCTCCCACCTCTCCCCCGAGCCCCCTGCTCACTGCATTCCCCCTTCCTCGGTGGCTCGCTCTCCCCCACCTTCACTCACTTTCACTGGGCTGGGGAAGGGGGTTGGGATGTGGGAGGGGGTGCGGGCTCTGGCTTGGGGTCCGGGCTCTGGGGTGGGGCTGAGGGATTCGGAGTGCAGGAGGCAGTTGCAGGTTGAGACAGGGGTTTGGGGGGTGGGAGAGGGTGAGGGTGAGGGCTCTGGGCTGGGAGTGCTGGCTCTGGGGTGGGGCCGGGGATGAGTGGGGCAGGGTGTGGCAGGGGGCTCTGGGCTAGGGTTGAGGCAGTGGGTTGGGGTGCGGGAGGGGGCTCTAGGATGGGGGCGGGGATGAGGGGATTGGGTGCAGGAGGGGGATCTGGGTTTGCGGGGCGGGCGGGCCTCAGGGCTGGGGCAGGGGTTTGGGGCACAGGCTTATCTCCGGCGGCTCCCAGTCAGCGGAGCAGCAGGGGTGCTAAGACAGGCTTCCTGCCTGTCCTGGCATCGCAGACCGCACTGCGCCCCAGAAGCGGACAGCAGCAGGTCCGACTCCTAGGCAGAGGCGTGCAGACGGGATTGTGTGCTGCTCTCACCCGCAGGCACCTCCGCCCCCCAGAAAAGGACTAGCCTGTCTTAGCCAGGCAGCACCACAGACCGGACTTTTAACGGCCTGGTCGGCAGTGCTGACCAGCACCACCATGGTTCCTTTTCAACTGGGTGTTCCGGTCGAAAACTAGACACCTGGTCACCCTAGTGCTGAGGGACACCCATTCAGCTCATTTAAGATCTCACAGTAGGTTCACAGGCCTTGGGCTGGATCTCTGCACAGTGGTGAATTTCTTCAAAAGCCCTGGGCACCTGGGTCTGGAGCCTTGCTTTCCCACAAGTATGGTCCCCGTGGGCTCCCCAGCAGCAGTCATCGTTATAGCCACCACCCCATCACAGCTCACCCAAGCCAGGGGAGAGGGAAAGAAAGCCAGAGTTGCTTACTAAGGACTGAGTTTTGCTCCTGCACCTTGCACACACAGTCATATCTTTGGTAAGTTACTCCACCTTTTGACATGGATATATAGCTTTTATCTAATGCTTTTCATCTGTAGATATCCAAGCACTTTACCAAGTAGGTCAATATCTTTATCCCATTTTACAGATGGGAAAACAGACACAAAGAGGGGAAGGGACTTGCTCAGCAACCCAGAGGCAAAGACAGGAACGGAACCCAGGTCTTTAGAGTGCCAGTCCTGTGTTGTATCCGCTAGAACACACTACCTCCTGTTGATCTCATATACACAGAACCAAATTCCTCACATTCAGTACACATGCCTTTGTTGGCCCTTTATTTAAGATGTCTGCACAAACTAACAAGCTATTTGACAATTTAAGATTTAATACTAGCAGGAAAAAACAAATGCAAATGTTTGCTTTTTCTGAAGTTGAAGAATGTTGAGATCATTCCAGTACCTTTCCTACAGCAGTTGACAAAAATGAACAATCTGTGATATACTGTCTGTCAACTTGATAAACTGAAAATACTTGAAAAGAGTAAGTTTACTTTGCTGGGAGTAAGAAAATTCAAATAATTTTGTTTCAAATATTTTTGTGTAAGGATTTCAAAGTGTCTTCCTTACATCATCCCAACTGCACAGTTCAAAACAAATATAATAATTCACATTTACATAGCATCTTTATTCTGCAAGAATACCCATATGAATGATACATAACAGGAATTGTTTCCTACAATATATTTTCTAGTGCTTTTGTCTGGTCCAGTTTTAAATGACCCAAGTAATGAGCCTTCAACCACTTCTTTGGGACAATGTTCCACAATATAATGAATTTCACTATGAAGGCGTGTCTCTAGATTCAACCTAATTTTTCCTTTACTTAATTTCATCTAATTATTTCTTGATAATCCTTTCAGGAATTAAAATAATAATAATAATAAACAAAAAAAATCCAAATTTCCAATAAATCATTAGGAACTTGCTTTAAAACTAAAGTAGAATTAATTTTAGATGCAAATCTTTGTAATTTCACAGCTATCTGATTTGTGCCTACAATCGGGGAGTTAAAAGTGTAATTGCTAAGGTTTGAGACAAAAAAAATATGGGTGGATTCTCTCAGGCTGCAATTGCCTCCAAGTGCCTCCAAAAGAAATTCAGCCGCTCACATCTATTCAGGGAAGCACTTAAACATGTGCTGAAATCCCACTGACTTCATGGAAGAGTGTTAGAAAGAATTCGACGGCACTTTACTTAATACGGATGGATTTATTTATGTGCTTAAATGCTTTAAACTGGGGCCTAAATGCTTCCATTAAGGTTTTGAAACGTGCTATATTGCAACAAAAGAACATACATTAACATAAAACATTTTATTGGTATTGGATTGCCATAATTTATGCCACCCAATGTTGCTATTTTCTGTTAAGTAAAAATGACCGTATGCCAACACTTTACAATTTAGTAATCTAATACAGACATAGTAAACAACATTTACCTGACACATCCAGAAATGTCTGAGCACGTCCAGTGCCCACACTGCTAATGGCAATGCATTCATAATATCCTTCATCAGACAAGGAGACCTTGGCAATTTCCCAGTTCACGCTAGACGATTCTCTGTAAAATTATAAAGCCTCTGTAACTGCTTGAAAGGGATGAAGAGGAGGGCATGAAAGGGTCTAGTTTCCTATTGATTGGCATGTAACTTTCAGTAAGGCTAATGAAAATTTCACATACGGAGGAAAAAGCAGACCCTTTTAAAATCCCTTTTGTTTATGCATTATATTGCATGCAGTTTTTAGGGTCTGATTTAAATAAGAAGGTGGGGGGAAGTGATTAGACTTTTATGAGTATTAAAAAGCATGGATTCCTTACACAATACATCCATAGAGACATTTGAAAAAAAAACATGACAAGTAGTCACATGGTAAAATACAAAACTGCTGTCGCTCACTCAGCTATTTCTACTCTTGGATCAGCCTTGGATTTTTTTAAAATGGAAGAAAGTATGAAATACTGTTATACTGATTATTTATCAGCAAAGTATGCACAGAATGCACCATCCCTTACAATGATGCAGACTTGTTCCTTCTAAATGTGTGGGTCAGCTCCAAGGGCCAGTGCAGTGAGGGATGGAGTCTCACTCATACTTTCTGCACCCCATGCTTTGGTTTGGAGTACCTTATGCCCATAAGACACACACGGCGCAATCTCTGCACTTCCCTATCTGTCCCTATCCCTTGAATGAGGAGAATAGCATGGTGAGTCTGTGTGCAGAAGGCTCTTTGACCCCAAAGTAGGACCAGGAACAAATATAGTAATTCAACATTCTCCATGTCAGCTTACCAGCCACACACATGGAAGCAAATGGAGCAGTAAGTGTAAATACAAAAAGATACAGAAAATAGTAAGTAAAGTCTGTGAGAGTTGGGTTTGGTAGAAGTTGCAATCAGATGTGGGTAAAATAATCAAATGAGCACTCTTGAAACACCTGGCTTTTGCCCATAGGACATATCACAAGTAAAGCTGCTGGTTTATAGTACCTTTGTCATTTATAATGCTACAGGGGAAAAAAGGAAGTAAAAAATTAACTACATAGTGTTACTGTGTGTGCTTCTTAAAGAAATTGTGATGTCTTCTTAAGATTCAGCAGCTACATTTTTTACGGCATGATATGGTGCAAGTATTACAATGGCCTTCTAATTCTGTATCCCATTGCTGACTGTGATCTGTTGCTACAGTAAGTAAATATATCTAATGAAGACAAGACTGAGCATGATGCTTTTGGCAAAACACCTTCCACAATATGGGAAAGCTGTGTATTAGTGTTCCCACTGCCTGCCCTCTTTTTTATCTGCCCAAAGTCTTGGATTAACTCCATAAAATGGTTTGGGATACAGTAGGAAGAAAAGATTAGATACGAAATAAGGCCACATTTAATTTGGTATTATAGTAAAAAGTTCAGTGCTTCAGCATTGTGAGGCAGTAGAATCTGTTTGCACAAAAGGTTAGGCCACAGATAACAACTGCAGAGTGATCTTGGACTTTCTGCTTATTCCCTCGGACCCCATGCTCATTACAAACTCACATATCAGAGCTGTTGTTCCAAGGCATTCACCAGTGCACTGCCAGCAATGGAAATGCTAGTTACTGCTAGCAGCAAGGAGATGGTAAGAACATTTACTTAAGACAGGGGTAGGCAACCTATGGCACGCGTGCCAAAGGCGGCACATGAGCTGATTTTCAGTGGCACTCACACTGCCCGGGTCCTGGCCACCGGTCCGGGGGGCTCTGCATTTTAATTTAATTTTAAATGAAGCTTCTTAAACATTTTAAAAACCTTATTTACTTTACATACAACAATAGTTTAGTTATATATTATAGACTTATAAAAGGGACCTTCTAAAAACGTTAAAATGTATTACTGGCACGCAAAACCTTAAATTAGAGTGAATAAATGAAGACTCAGCACACCACTTCTGAAAGGTTGCCGACCCCTGACTTAAGAGATCTGCATGCTTCTCCCAAATATAAAGTAGAATTGCTCTTCAAGGAATATATACATAACTGCATTTTTAACAACCTTGTTCCTTTTCTGTTTCCAACTTTATCTTATACACCTTAAGTTACCCTATCACAATGCCTGTTTATTTAAAAAACTTAAACTGGAAAAAAAAGCATAATATGTGCTTGCAATATAATTTGGCCAGCTCCCTGCAACTTCCATGTCAGTTCTTGGTGCTCAGCACCTTTCAACATCAGGCCCTGTCTTTGCTCAGATTGTTTTAATTTATTTTACTGCACATTTTACTTATTCAATTTAAAAAAAAATACATGCAACCTGTGGATCAAGATGCTTATTTTGTCAGTCAAGGAAATGCTAGCACACTCCATTGGTCAAGCTGCAAATGCTGACGGCTGAGTACCATCCTTGCTCTCAGGTGGGGTGGAGATGAACACCTCAGGGTAGGTAGATGTGGCACCCCAATCTGCCTGTACAGAGCGAATATGGACAGAATGCTTCAGGGGCACAAGGGAAGCACACTGCACAGTGTTCCTTGTACCTGCTGTACATACTGTACCTGTCTCCAGATGCTAGCAGACATCAAGGCAGTCCTTGGCCACACCACAATCTATCTGGCTACACCACTTTGGGTGGTACAATTATCCTAGTTGAGCTAGCCAGCAACCCCACTGTACTCGGGCAGTAGTGGGTCCTTGTGAAAGAATGTGGGCTAATAGGCTCTTGCATCCATTCAGGAATGTATTCTGTGTGTTTGGCTGACTAGGATACAGACTTAGCTAACTGAACCACGAACATCAGTGGCTTTACAGTGCATAGCTTTTACTAAACGGGCTCAGGGCTGCATTCTTTGCTGCCAAAACTGCATATTTCATTTTCAGTTTTCATATTCTTTGGTGATCCCATTTAACATTTCTGTCCTACACAACACAGGGGAGATTTTCAAAAGGCACAAATGGCAGTTAGGCGCCAAACTCCCATTGACTTTCAATTGAAATGAGGTGCCTAATTGCCATTTGTGCCTTTGAAAGTCTTCCCCTGCGTCTTTTCAAACCAGGAGTCACTTGGACAAAACATCAGACTTTTGAACGCACAGTTACTCTGAGTCCCTCACCACTCTATTCTCCTTCAGCTAAAATAATAGTTACGGTAATGATACTTCATACTTCCTATGTAGAAAACCATATATCTCAATGTGTTTCACAAAGATGAGTAAGCCTTATTAGTGCTACTTTTACAAATGGGAAACTGATACACCAAGGAGTAAGTGACTTGCCAATAGGGTCATAGCAAGATCTTTTGACTGGACCACAACACTATACAGTGGGCACACTGAAAAATTTGTTGCAGTTTTAGAGATATTTCTGATTCCAGCAATATTCCCGACACTTAAATTGGGGCATAACACTAGAGCCACTAACATATCTAAAACCAGAATTAACTATTTTTAAGCATGTCCACTGTAAATGCTTTTAACTCATATTAATCCTAATGTGATACCACAGCCAGAATACACAACTCTCATGATCAATAAAATATACAAATATATGAACCAAGCATATAAACAACCATTTAATAAACTTATGTAGTTTGGTCATCAGCAAAGTATAAAATAAAACTCATCAGATGAAGTGCAATAATACAGCCCAATTATACAGTTAAACCATTCATAAATAACTGAAGATGGACCAGTTCAGTATGGAACTTCAGTACATCTCTACCTTGATATAACACTGTCCTCGGGAGCCAAAAAATCTTACCGCGTTATAGGTGAAATCGCATTATATCGAACTTGTTTTGATCCGCCGGAGTGTGCAGCCCCGCCCCCCCGGAGCATTGTTTACCGCGTTATATCCGAATTCGTGTTATATCGGGTCGCGTTATATCGGGGTAGAGGTGTACTAGTAAATCACACCAAATAGCACCCAAAATAACTAATTAAATTGTGCATTAGTGGCATCAATTCAGATATTTCGGGGGGGAGCCCCTACTCATCCTCCTCCTCCCCCCCACCCCCGCAGGGACCCCAGGTCTCCCTCAGGGAAGGAGTATCCCCTCTCTTTTACCCACACAGTGCATGAGCAGTGTTGCCAGGATCTCAGTTCTTGGTAGACTCCCCTGCACTCCACCATACAGGAACAGATTCCCAGTGCACCGGGTCGCAGCACCATTTGGCGTGGATGCACCTCCACCAAATTTTAGTGGTATTGTGACCCTGTGTACCAGATTGCAACACCACCCAAAGGAAATTTGTCCTGACTGCCCCTCTATCTGTACAGAGGGGTGGCTAGAGATAATTTCAGTGGCATTGCAAGCATGCCTCTAGACTGCTCTAGTAGCAGCTGTCCTGATTTAGTATAGGACCACTGCTTAAAGTTGTCAGGAAATGGCTCTCCCAGTTCTGAGGTCTAGGGAACTTTGAGCAAGTGCATAAACCTTGGGAAGGGCATCTGTCCTCACCCAGCACCCCCAATTGGCACCAGTGCTGTGCATCTTGCTCAGTAGCATTTGTCTTGAAGAATATTTTGTTAAGTCAATGTAATATTCAGCTCCATTCTACAGATAAGTAACATGATCACTAAAAATGCAGCTTGGTACCTATTATGAAAAAAATAAGAAGTAAAATATGATATTTGATCATTAAAGTATGAAGAGAATTACAGAGCAGGAGAAGTATGTGCCTAGAATGTCTAAATGTAAATAGCACCTCATAAAAAATGGGGCTGCAGAATTTTACTCTGCCAAGAATTTACAGGAGGATTTCAGAATTTATTTGCTCTGTTATCAGGTATAGTTGCTATAGAATGTGGTCTTCATTCTTCTTCTGAAAGGTTTGGTATTTTAAAAGAGGGGATGGTGGTTAACTGTTTTCCAGGAAATATTTTCTTAGACTTGGCGGTATTGTTTTTATGTTTGTTTGATTACTATTTCATTGTTCCTGGATTGTTCTATAGAGAAAGAGACTATTATTCCCTTGGTGTCTGCATGGTGGTGGTGTAGATGGAGTTCAGAGACCCTTGTGATGTATTCAGTGGAAGCTTTCCCAAAGAAGAGAATGATATAGCCCTTGGAGCATAATAAAGCAAAGCACATAGATTTCTGCTGGAACCATGTGATCTCTCTGCCTACAAACAGAAAATGTGTTCCCCCCATCCCCTCACACACCCCAAACCCACAACAATATACAATCTTAATTTCCTCATGCAGTTATTTGCTTGTTATTCTTTGTTATTTGCTTAAATTCTCACAACTGATCCAAAAAAATCATTAACATGGTTACAATGTAAGATTTGTCATATATCGGTCTTACATAGGTCTGACTTCAGTGGGAGCAGAGTTAGGCCAGTGCTGAGTACTTTGGAAAATCCCACCTTAAATGGGCATTCACCATTACGAACAAAGTACAATACAATCACCCAGAATAAAGCTACAAAAGCTGCTCTGAAGTTTAATTTTGATTTTTTTTAATGCCCAAAATTATGTTAGGGAATGGCTGCTTACCTGAAGAACTGATCCATTCCCAGTTTTATTCCATTTCTGCTGAAACGCTGAGTAAAAGGTATAAGACTTTCCACATGGCAAGATATATACCCTGGCTGCAGGTAGTATCCTGGAGTTTTCTTGGGCATTATAACTTTTGGAGCATCTACAGAAAGCAAAATATTCATAAACAAGTTATTAGCAGCTACTCACCTACACTCCATTCATTGTGATTAATACACATGCTAATAATCTTTTCCTTAAAGTCCAGATTTATCAAGACACTAAGGGCTAGTCTATACTAGAAAGTTAGGCTGGCTTAAGTACATTACTCAGGGCAGTGAAAAATGTCATGTCCTGTGCAACATACTCAAGCCAACCTAGCCCTGGTGTAGACACTGCTAAGTCAATAGAGGAATTCTTCCATCAACCTAGCTTCCACCTCTTGGAGAGGTGAATTTACTACAGTGATGGAAGAACCCCTTCTGTCGCTGTAGTTAAGGTCTGTACTTTAGCACTGTGCCGCAGTAGCGTTTCTAGTGTAAAAATGCCCTTAGCCTAGACAAGGCCAAGGTGAAGCTAAGATTTAAAGGTGTTATATTAGATCATGTTAGCTAGCACAGCCTAACCAAACTTCTAAAACTCTGATCAAGACAAGGCAAGCTGTACTTTAGTATGTGTTAAGCTGGTGGAGTTAAATTGGAATCTTCAGAAGTGGTCAGTCTCTGCTTCTACTGAAGTGGTAATACTCCCACAGATTTCAATGGGAACCAAGTTAAACTCTGTCCGATTAGCATATGCTAAAGTAATATTTGCTTTGCGTTGACTAGAGCGTTAGAAGACATTACTTAGATCAAGATAGTTTATCTAGGTAACAAGATCTAACATTGGACCTTTACATCCTAGTCAAACCTAGGACCCAGGGAGCAGCAATTCAGCACAGAATCTCAAGAGCGACAAAATAAAATGAGACAAATTTTTACCCAAAAAGTAGAAAAGAAATTAAGTAAAAAACCCAGGAAGTATGGAAAAATGTCTGTCTGGAAAATGGCAGCTCTTTAATACTTCAGAAAGTTCTTAGAAGTGAAAGTACCACTACAATTATTTTTCACCCTACTGAATGTACAGTATCTTCCTTTATTATGCTTTTTTTTTTCTCTCCATGGCCTTGTCTTCACTCTGGGAAAGAGTGTGTTCTTAACTCCTGTTTACTTCATGATGAAATTTCAGTGTAGACATGGCAAGTTGTAGTTTCAACACTTGTTAGGCTATATCTTCATAGTAAAAAAGGTGTGTTTTTACATCGAGATAGCAATCTCAGTGTAAAATCCTAGTGAAGACAAAGCACTGTAGTTTTTACTTTGATGTAGCTAATCAAAGGTGTAGTAGATAGCTAACTCGACATAAAACACACATACACCTTTTTACAGTGTAGTTATAGCCTTAGCTGGTCAAGATGAAACCATAAGCTCCTCCTTAGTCAGTCAGTCCCTCAGTCAGCTAACACCAATTAAAACTCAAACTTGCCTTGTCTTCATGTTAAGAACACGCATTTATTCCTAGCACACTTCCGGGTATGACTACATTAGAGTTTTTACTAGCCTTTGCAAATGTGTTAACTACCTAACAATTAACTCTAGGTTAAAAACTCTAGAGAAAACAAGCCCAATAAGGGCCTGATCCTTAAGCATGCTGAGCAGCTACTGAGGGTCCTTGGCATCTATTGGTCTGAATGGGATCTGAGGGGCCCAAGCATCTATCAGGTGGTTTGCAGCACTTTTTCAGGATCAGGCCCTGAATATCCTTTCCTTGCTAATTCTGGCTCTATAGCAACAACTGCTAGTAGTGTGGGTTTATCTCTTAATTCCCTCTCACACCTATTTCTATAATGAGAAAACTTTACCTAGAAAATAGAAATGAAATTAAGTCACTTAAATATTAAGTGTAGAAAAATGTTTCTTTAAAAATTGGCAGTTCTTGAATAGTTTGGCAAGCTCTTACATGTGAAAGTAGAACACAATTTTTTCCCCACACTACTGTACACACAGTATCTTCCTTTATTATCCAAATGTTTTCTCTCCATGACCTTGTCTTCCCTCTGGGAAAATTCATGTTAAAATTTCAGTGTGATAAGGCAAGCTGTATTTTCAACACTTGTTAGATTATTTTACACAAAATTCAATTTCAAACTAAAATTCTCCTTAGTAGATGCCTCCAAGATGCTCAGAGTACATTGTATCAAGTTGCAAGTTTTGTAGGCAATGGGGTAAGAGAAGTTTTCCTCATTATATGGGCAAATAGAAAAAAAATATAAGTCATCCATTCCATTAATTCAGGCATAATAAATGCTCACTGAAGTAAAATAAAATAAAATAAATCTTACCAGGAACAATACTAGAAAATGAAACACTTGACACTCTCTGGAAGAGATAATCTTCCTTGTCATACCCCATTATTTTAACAAAAAAGGCTTCATTTGGTGGGATGAAGTCAGTAATATTCCATATTCCATAGGGTTTTCGATCAGGATAGTATTTCACAGGCATCGTCTTAAGAAGCTCCCCTGTGATACTCAGAAGTTCTAGACGGTCCACTCTAGCTGGAAGAGAGATCCCTGTTGTATTCAATAGCACATAGGTAGGTATTCCTATGAAAACAGAAATATATTGTTGTAAGTGTTAACAAGATATAAGAAAAGGTTAAACTCTGTAGATGTGTGTCTCCAGCCCCCCAGTAAATGCACACAATTCAGTTTAAAGCACTCTCTACCAGCTGTTAAGAAACACAAAACAGTGTGTTAGCATTGATAACATGATGTGCTTTATTTAGGATTCAATTAATAATTTCCAACAGGTGCTTATAAAGCCTCATTAACCTTCCCACCCCCCGCAAGGGGCCAAATTGAAACATTTTACAGTCTCTAAAAGTAAAAGAAGGGAAGTTGTAACTCTGAGCCATACCAGAAATAAAAACATTGGGATTTACGGGACATAAAAACTCTAATACACAAGCATAGCATAGTATCATGGGGCACAACAGGTAGTGGCATCATGAATGGAATTAAGGACAGGGCATGGCTCCCTTCGAACCTGTCAATGATGGTCTGAGTTTCAGCAGAGGCTAATTATAGAGAACAACATAAAGTATATATTTCTTCCCTATGGTCTGAGCATGCTGCCTCCCCAAACAATTAAATACAGTAGAAATGGAGCACAAACTGACCTTGCACTGGTCTGCTGGATGCTTTTTTGAAGTCTAGTGTTGGCTTTCTAGAAAAACCAGCTCGAAAATCAATAGTACTGAGACCTGTTATACGAACAGAGTGCCTTCCACTGCTGGACGTCTGAAAAATATTGAATTGAAACACTGTTGGAGCAATTTGCACTTCAAACTTTGCAGTCCTTTGTAGCATCCATTGAGCTCACTAGACTTTAAGTAAGAAGATATCAGATGTTATAAACAAAATGAACCATTTAAAAGCCTTTGTTCTAGATAACGGACCCTTCTGAATTTAGTGCTTGTGAAAAGAGAGACTGAATGAAAGTGATATGCCTCTAGAACATACTATGATGGGCATCCATATGAGGCCAAATATTGCTCGACATGGTTGCATGACTGCAATGGGGGGACGTGTATGAGCAAAGCAATCAAGATTAGAGAGTTATAAAGTATACGGGTAATTTTGTAAAGCAAAAAAAACCAACAGACGATAGCAAAAGATTAGTGTAAATAATTTCCCATAATTCATGGGTTTACTTCCTGTAACAAGAAAATATATTTACCCTTGTATTTCCATTAGACAATAAGTGCTCTTTTTAAACAAATGTCACTCAAGCTTTAGCAATGAAGCAGATGAAGTGGACAGGGGGCTGCAGACAGCGGAGTTTGAGAGGGAGTTTGACAGAGGGAGGCCTACGATGGTTAGGAAGACCCGCAACACCTGTTCCAGCACTGCTTCTGTCTCCCCCACCTGCGCCTGTAGCCAGACAGAGCGCCTGAGCATGGATGCTTCTACCCAGATCCTGGTGTGGTTTTGCAGGGACTGTAACTTGCAATTCCCACTTACTGATATCCAGGCTGGGGGGACCATCCAATGTGAAAGGTGCCTGCTGGTGGAATCTCTCTGGCAGCAGGTGGGAGAGCTACAGGAGGAGGTGGCTAGGTTGAGGAGCATCCAAATCCACGAGCAATTCCTGGACAGTGTCCATGTGGAGACAGCTGAGGTAGCTGTCCCAGTACACAGGACTGCTGACTCACCACTGGTGGAGGAGGAGATGGCTCAGGGTGGATACTGGCAGCTGGTTACTTTTGGCAGCAGGCAGTGCTCCACCCCTGCTCCAAACCCTCCCGCCGTGGTAATAGGAAACCATTATGCTCTTCTTGATACAGGAGAGAAGGAATCACCCCCTACAGCAGAGGAGGAGAAGCCTTGTACCCCTAAGGCTGGGAGGTCTGCTGCCACCAGGGCCGGCTCCAGGGTTTTTGCCACCCAAAGCGGCGGGGGGGGGGGGGGGAAGCCGCGATCGCGATCGGCGGCACTTTGGCGGCAGCTCCACCACGCCACTTTCTTCTTCGGCTGCACTTCGGCAGCAGGTCCTTCCCTCCGAGAGGGACCGACGGAGCCGCCACCGAAGAGCCAGACGTGCCGCCCCTTCCCCTTGGCCGCCCCAAGCACCTGCTTGCTGCGCTGGTGCCTGGAGTTGGCCCTGGCTGACTCTCTGCTGAGGGGGACGGAGGCGCCCATCTGTCACCCTGACATTTCATCTCGGGAGGTATACTGCCTGCCGGGGGCCCGTATCCGAGAGGTTACGGAGGCATTGTCGAGGATTATCCAGCCCTCTGACTAATACCCCATGCTACTCATCCATGTGGGCACAAATGATACTGCGAGGTGTGACAGTGAGCAGATCAAGAGTGACTACAGGGCTCTGGGAGTACGGGTGAAGGAGTTTGGCGCGCAGGTGGTATTCTCTTCGATCCTTCCTGTCAAAGGTAGGGGCCGGGGCAGAGACAGGTGCATCGTGGAGGTGAATGCCTGGCTGCGAAGATGGTGTCGCCAGGAGGGCTTTGGCTTCCTTGACCATGGAATGCTATTCCAGGAAGGACTGCTAGGCAGAGATGGTGTTCACCTTTCGAGGAGGGGAAAGACCCTATTTGGACACAGACTGGCTAACCTAGTGAGGAGGGCTTTAAACTAGGTTCAACGGGGACAGGTGAGCAAAGCCCACAGGTAAGTGGAGAACATGGAGACCTGAGAGATGGGTTGGAAATAGGAGGGAGCGTGGGCTATAATGGCAGAGAGAAAGGAGGGTCAGGGCAAAACTGGGAGACAAGATTAAATCAGTATCTTGGATGCCTATATACAAATGCGAGAAGTATGGGTAATAAGCAGGAAGAACTGGAAGTGCTAATAAATAAATATAACTATGACATTGTTGGCATCACCCGAAACTTGGTGGGATAATACACATGATTGGAATGTTGGTATGGATGGGTACAGCTTGCTCAGGAAGGATAAATGGAAAAAAGGGAGGAGGTGTTGCCTTATATATTAATAATGTACACACTTGGACTGAGGTGGAGATGGACATAGGAGACGGAAGTGTTGAGAGTCTCTGGGTTAGGCTAAAAGGGGTAAAAAACAAGGGTGATGTCATGCTAGGAGTCTACTACAGGCCACCTAACCAGGTGGAAGAGGTGGATGAGGCTTTTTTTAAACAACTAACAAAATCATCCAAAGCCCAAGATTTGGTGGTGATGGGGACTTCAACTATCCAGATATATGTTGGGAAAATAACACAGCGGGGCACAGACTATCCAATAAGTTCTTGGACTGCATTGCAGACAACTTTTTATTTCAGACGGTTGAAAAAGCTACTAGGGGGGAAGCTGTTCTAGACTTGATTTTAACAAATAGGGAGGAACTCGAAGAGAATTTGAAAGTGGAGGGCAGCTTGCGTGAAAGTCATCATGAAATCATAGAGTTCACAATTCTAAGGAAGGGTTGAAGGGAGTACAGCAAAATAGAGACAATGGATTTCAGGAAGGCAGATTTTGGTAAGCTCAGAGAGCTGATAGGTAAGGTCCCATGAGAATCAAGACTGAGGGGAAAAACAACTGAGGAGAGTTGGCAGTATTTCAAAGGGACACTATTAAGGGCCCAAAAGCAAGCTATTCCGCTGGGTAGGAAAGATAGAAAATGTGGCAAAAGACCAGCGTGGCTTAACCATGAGATCTTGCATGATCTAAAAAATAAAAAGGAGTCATATAAAAAATGGAAACTAGGACAAATTACAAAGGATGAATATAGGCAAACAACACAGGAATGCAGGGGCAAGATTAGAAAGGCAAAGGCACAAAATGCGCTCAAACTAGCTACAGGAATAAAGGGACACAAGAGGACTTTTTATCAATACATTAGAAGCAAGAGGAAGACCAAGGACAGGGTAGGCACACTGCTCAGTGAGGAGGGAGAAACAGTAATAGGAAACTTAGAAATGGCAGAGATGCTCAATGACTTCTTTGTTTCGGTCTTCACCGAGAAGTCTGAAGGAATGCCTAACATAGTGAATGCTAATGGGAAGGGGGTAGGTTTAGCAGATAAAATAAAAAAAGAACAAGTTAAAAATCACTTAGAAAAGTTAGATGCCTGCAAGACACCAGGGCCTGATGAAATGCATCCTAGAATACTCAAGGAGCTAATAGAGGAGGTATCTGAGCCTCTAGCTATTATCTTTGGAAAATCATGGGAGATAGGAGAGATTCCAGAAGACTGGAAAAGGGCAAATATAGTGCCCATCTATAAAAAGGGAAATAAAAACAACTCAGGAAACTACAGACCAATTAGTTTAACTTCTGTGCCAGGGAAGATAATGGAGCAAGTAATTAAGGAAATCATCTGCAAACACTTGGAAGGTGGTAAGGTGATAGGGAATAGCCAGCATGGATTTGTAAAGAACAAATCATGGCAAACCAATCTGATAGCTTTCTTTGATAGGATAACGAGTCTTGTGGATAAGGGAGAAGCAGTGGATGTGGTATACCTAGACTTTAGTAAGGCATTTGATACAGTCTCGCATGATAGTCTTATCAATAAACTAGGCAAATACAACTTAGATGGGGCTACTATAAGGTGAGTGCATAACTGGCTGGATAACCGTACTCAGAGAGTAGTTATTAATGGTTCCCAATCCTGCTGGAAAAGTATAACAAGTGGGGTTCCGTAGGGGTCTGTTTTGGGACCGGCTCTGTTCAATATCTTCATCAACGACTTAGATACTGGCATAGAAAGTACGCTTATTAAGTTTGCAGGTGATACCAAACTGGGAGGGATTGCAACTGCTTTGGAGGATAGGGTCATAATTCAAAATGATCTGGACAAATTGGAGAAATGGTCTGAGGTAAACAGGATGAAGTTTAATAAAGACAAATGCAAAGTGCTCCATTTAGGGAGGAACAATCAGTTTCACACATACAGAATGGGAAGAGACTGTCTAGGAAGGAGTACAGCAGAAAGAGATCTAGGGGTAATAGTGGACCACAAGCTAAATATGAGTCAACAGTGTGATGCTGTTGCAAAAAAAGCAAACGTGATTCTGGGATGCATTAACAGGTGTGTTGTGAGCAAGACACGAGAAGTCATTCTTCCGCTCTACTCTGCGCTGGTTAGGCCTCAACTGGAATATTGTGTCCAGTTCTGGGCACCGCATTTCAAGAAAGATGTGGAGAAATTGGAGAGGGTACAGAGAAAAGCAACAAGAATGATTAAAGGTCTGAAAGAGCAACAAGAATGATTAAAGGTCTTAAAGGAAGGCTGAAAGAATTGGGTTTGTTTAGTTTGGAAAAGAGAAGACTGAGAGGGGACATGATAGCAATTTTCAGGTATCTAAAAGGGTGTCATAAGGAGGAGGGAGAAAACTTGTTCATCTTAGCCTCTAAGGATAGAACAAGAAGCAATGGGCTTAAACTGCAGCAAGGGAGGTTTAGGCTGGACATTAGGAAAAAGTTAACCACCCTAACTGTCAGTGTGGTTAAACACTGGAATAAATTGCCTAGGGAGGTTGTGGAATCTCCATCTCTGGAGATATTTAAGAGTAGGTTAGATAAATGTCTATCAGGGATGGTCTAGACAGTATCTGATCCTGCCATGAGGGCAGGGGACTGGACTCGATGACCTCTCGAGGTCCCTTCCAGCCCTAGAATCTATGAATCATATCTTGCTCTCTAATATCCTAGGACCAACTCAGCTACAACAACATTGCAAACATACAGTAAATGATTGTAGAAGCTCTGAGCATGGCAAATATGCTTCATACTTGTACTTCTGAAAAGAAAATTCCAGACTCCTTAAACTTCCCATCTGTTCTATTCAATTTGTTTATTTTAGAAATAATGATGTTCACTCACAGAAAGCCCCAGCCACTCTGCAAGTGAGCTGGTAAGAGCTTTAAAGGCTGAACCAGCAATCCTTAATCAAACAAAACTCTCACTGAAGTCAATAGGAGTTTAGAAGCAAGGAGGGCAGGATCAGCCCAAAAACAAGAGATAAATCAAAGAGTTAAAACATTGTTTTGATGTGTGTGTGAAGGGATTTTTTTATTTTAATGCCACATGGATGGTACCTCCTTAAGAAAATCATTCATGCTAGAAAGTTCTACTTAAAGTGAATTGGCAAAGACAATCTGGCATTTAAATCAAGAAAATATAGTTCTCCCAGTTTTGTGTAGTCATATATTAGTTAAAAGCAACAGAGGGTCCTGTGGCACCTTTAAGACTAACAGATGTATTGGAGCATAAGCTTTCGTGGGTGAATGCCCACTTCGAATGCTCCAATACATCTGTTAGTCTTAAAGGTGCCACAGGACCCTCTGTTGCTTTTTACAGATCCAGACTAACACGGCTATCCCTCTGATATATTAGTTAGTTACATAAACTTTTCCAAAAGTGTAATATGGACAGCAATTTTCTGAACAGAGCCAAGAAAAGGAATTCAGCAAACCTAGCAGGCAAATCTGCCCTCCAGTGATTATAACTAGGCAAACAGAGAGGAAGGCAGGTTTCATCTCCATCCTCAGGTGAGACATGCCAATCAATGCAAACAGGATTTTTAAGCGCAATTCAGCAGTTTGTCTGGCAGGCAGGCAAGTAATTAACATAAGAATGGCCAGAGTCTTCTCTAAACTTCATGCATAGAGAATGCAGCCTGAATTGTATATTTTTACCTACAAAGTAAATTCTCTATTAAATCTCCTCATTCCATTGGGAGTACAGATTGAGAGGAATTATTTTATCTAGTCATAAATGTATAATTTCTTAGATCTAGTGAAAACTCTGCTCATGATTATTTTTAGATGAAGCAGTTGTTTTTCATAACTGGCTGCCTGGACAATCAGCCATCTAGGCATTATGACAAATTGGTGTCTGTCTTACTGGAACAACCACTATTTATGTCTATTAGTTAGCCTTTCACCTCAGAAAATCACTATGTAAAGTCTTTTTAATATAAGCCAGCTGTTAACAATATTAAAGGATACAAAGTAATATTAAACACAATACCAAATAACTCCTGTTATCAAGAGTTAATTGCCTGCTAAATGTTCATTGGACAAATGGAGTAACAAAGTTTTCTTTTCGTAGTTTTATACGACATCTGTATAAGACATTTATAGCACAATTAAAAATTTTGCAAAGCTTTCCCTGACTTCTTCAGATGCTGTAAAATCTTAATGCAAGCAAAACAGGCCAAGGATCAAAACTGGGTGGACTATTCATAACAAATAATACATCTGACGAATATTTCTGTTAGTAAATTATCCAGAGACTTGAGTATTAGTGACATTGTTTATTACTAAAAATGGTTTTAAAATACTGTTATTTTTAGTAATAAAATTTTTATTGTAGTACAGCCTGGAGTAGGGTTACCATATTTTAAAAACACAAAAAGAGGACACTCCACGGGGCCCCGGCCCTGCCCCAACTCCACCCTTTTCCCGCCCCCAGCCCCGCCCCAACTCCGCCCCTTCCCCAAAGTCTCTGCCCCAACTCCGCCCCTTCCCTTGAACGCTCCGCCCCCTGCTCCTCCCCCTCCCCTGCTTCCCACGAATCAAATGTTCACGGGAAGCCTGAAACAGGCAGGCAGCAGGTAAGCTGGGGCTGGGGCTGGGGCTAGGGCTAGCGCGGTGGCGGGGGGGGCGCGAGGAGGCGCGGCCCAGTCCGGCCCCCCCCGGCCGAGCGGCTCTGGCCCCGGCGTCTCCAGCCCGTCTCGGCTCGGGCCCTGGGGCGCTGGCCCCGGTTCCGGCCGAGCGGCTCCGGCCTGCCCCGACCCGGCGGCTCCAGCCCCGGCCCCAGCAACTCCAGCTCGGCTTGGGCCCCGGGGCACTGGCCCCGGATGAGCGGCGCCGGCCGGCGGCCGAGCACCCCCAACCCCTGTCCCAGCAGCTCCAGCCCGGCTCGGCTCGGGCCCCGGTTCCAGCCAAGCGGCTCTGGCCCAGCCCCAGCCGAGTAGCGCCGGCCAGCGGCTGAGCACCCCCCCAGCCCCGGTCCCAGTGGCTCGGCTCGGGCCCCGGTTCCGGCCAAGCAGCTCCGGCCTGGCCCCGGCCCTGGGCAAGCGGCGCCGGCCGAGCACCCCCAACCCCGGTCCCAGTGGCTCCGGCCCGGCTCGGCTCGGGCCCCGGTTCTGGCCGAGCGGCTCCGGCCCAGCCCCGGCCGAGCACCTCCAGCCCCGGTCCCAGCGGTTCGGCACGGGACCCGGTTCCGGTCAAGCGGCTCCGGCCCGGCCCCGGCCCTGGGCAAACGGCGCCGGCCGAGCACCCCCAGCCCCGGTCCCAGCGGCTCCGGCCCGGCTCGGCTCGGGCCCCAGTTCCGGCCAAGTGGCTCCGGCCCGGCCCTGGCAGAGCAGCGCCGGCCACCGGCCGAGCACCGCCGGCCCCAGCAGCGCCAGCTCCGGCCCCAGCGGCTCCAGCCCGGATCCAAGACCCACGACCCCTCCCTATTTTCCCGGACATGCCCAGCTTTTTGGAATTTCCTCCCAGACGAGGATTTGAGGAACAAAAAGCTGGACATATCCGGGAAAATCTGGATGTATGGTAACCCTAGCCTGGAGGCCCTAATCAGGATCTACGCCCCATTGTGCTAGGTGTTGTGCAAACATCTAGGAACAAATTTAAAGCTGTTGGATTGTTTTCAAACTTTGTTTTTTGCCTATTTGTGTTGCATAAAGTCACATATTGTCGTTTTTGCTCCTTGATTGGCTGGCTGAATGTTTTATAAATAGAAGGAAGGAAATCAAAAAGATGCAAAGACAGCTGTATAAGCATTTGCTATGTGAAATTTTGTGCAAACACGTATTCATCACACAAACATTTGCAAGACTTGGAACATTCCAGGAACATTATTACAAACAAAAAACAAAACAAAAAAATAATTCAAAATGTATGTAGGTGAAGAATAAAGAGGTATTTTTTTATTAAATTAAGAAATGTGGTATCAGACAGTTTTTTGATTTTTGTTCCATGCAAGCTGAGGAAATTCAAACCATCATACCTAGGACATGAGGGAGGGGGTGTGCTAATTGTAAGATTCTATTTACATATAGTTATTTACAGGTTACTACAGTTGCATTACAGGTTACTACTTTTGCATTAAAAGTAGATTTCAAAGGATGTGTTCATTAAACGGGATTTATTCTGGCCTACTTTATCATTACATTCCATCTAAACAGCCGGATTTGGCTTGGAGGCTGTAAATGGGTAATTATAATGGCCATTTAAGAACTCTCTTGTTCACAATAATTACAAGCTTTTCTATTGACTCCTTTTTTCTTCTTTGGTCTTGTGTGAACAGCCATTTAACCTAAATCAGCAGGGAAGCTTCTGCAACATCCTCCAACAGAAAAACTGCAAGGCCTTTTTGATTCACAATTCCTGCATGCATCTGAAGAAGTGAGGTTTTTACCCACGAAAGCTTATGCCCAAATAAATCTGTTAGTCTTTAAGGTGCCACCAGACTCCTTGTTGTTTTTCTCAATGGGATTGCCTCCTTCTATGCCTTGCTGACAAGCCTTTTTATCTTAACAGGTCTGTAATTGTGTTAATGGCCTGTAACTCGTTGCCAGCAAGACCTTAAGGAGTAATTAGATGCAATCACCTACCAAAGCTTCTATTATGGAGCTAGTAAATAAAGATTACAAGTTATTTCCAAGCCAACCTGCAGAAACAGTACCTTTAAAGTACAGTTTGAAGCACTGACTTCATCTTTGGTCTTTGTTGGAAGGCTTTTATTAACCAAAGTGATGCACCATGTATAGTGATATATTTATTTTATTATGGGATAGACTGTGGCTTTTAAGACCTGTCTCCGGTTGGGGGGAGAAGGGCAGCAGGACACCCTAGGGAAATTGGTTCTCTGCCAGCATTTCTCCTTGGTGCCCAGAGAATACATACTGCACTGGCAGTCCCACCAGCTTGGTGAAAGTGTATTGAGTGCACCCTTCAGCAGAAGGTCAGTTCTGTTGACTGATGCAGACTGGAAAAAGGAGCCATGGACTTGTCCTCATACCTAGTGATGAGCTGCCAAAATCTTAACAACCAGTTCCCTCCTCCTCACCCCACGAGGGGGTCATGGTCCGCCCCCGCCCCCCGGGACTCCTGCCCCATCCAACCCCCTGCGTTCCTTGACCCCCCCCCCCCCCGGACACCTGCCCCATCCACTCCCCTTCCCTGTACCCTGACTGCCCCCCGCCGCCCCAGCCAACCCCTCCTCTCATTCCTGATGGCCCCCCGGGACCCCATGCCCATCCAACCACCCCTTCTCTCTGTCCCCTGACTGCCCCTGGAACTCCTGCCCCGACTACCTCCCACCGCCCCATCCAACCCCTGCTCCTTCCTGACTGCCCCCTGGGACTCTTGCCCCCATTCAATCCCCCTGTTCCCTGCCCTCTGACCGCCCCGACCCCTATCCACACCCCCACCACCACCCCGAACTCCCCTGCCCTCTATCCAACACCCCCTCCCTGCTCCCTTACCGCGCTGCCTGGAGGTGGCTGGCGGCGCTAGAGCCGCGCCGCTCGGCCGGGACCGGGGCCGGGCCAGAGCCGGTCAGCCAGGGCCGAGGCCGGAGCAGGTCGGCCGGGGCCGGGGCCGCTGGGCTGGAGCAGGTCGGCAGGGGTCGGGGCCAGGGTCGGGGCCACTGGGCCGGAGCAGGTCGGCCAGGGCCACTGGGCTGGGCTGGAGCAGGTTGGCCAGAGCCGGGGCCACTGGGCCAGAGCAGGTCGGCTGGGGCCGCCAGGCCAGAGCAGGTCGGCCGGGGCCGGGGCCGGGGCCGGGGCTGGGCCGGAGCAGGTTGGCCAGGGCCGGAGCTGCTGGGCCGGGGCCAGGCCCAGAGCCGCTGGGCCGGGGCCGGAGCAGGTCTGCCAGGGTTGAGGCCGTTCGGCCAGGCCGCGCCTCCCTGGAACCCTCCTCGTGCCCCCCCACCCCAGCTCACCTGCGCGAAGCTACTGCTTGCTTCTCAGCCCTCTCAGGCTTCCCGCGCGAACAGCTGATTCGCGGGAAGCAGGGGAGGGGGAGGAGAAGAGGGGTGGAGCGTTCAGGGGAGGAGGCAGAGGTGAGCTGGGGCCGGGGGTGGGAGGGAGAGCTGCCAGAGCTTTACTGGTTGTTAAATTTAAAAGCCCTTTTAGAACCAGTTGTCCCCCGGGACAACCGGTTCTAAAAGGGCTTCCAAATTTAACAACCGGTTCCCGCGAAGTGGTGCGAACCAGCTCCAGCTCACCACTGCTCATACCATCTTCTCATTGAAACAAAGGCGAGTGCTTCTATTAGCATCAGCAAGGAGCATTGTGTGCACTCTTCATCAGGGCTGTGGCAGGAGCACAAAGAAGAAATCTCCTTGTTTAAACATATATGTATCCACTTAATTGGCATTCTGACAAGTCTAGAGTGGAGACAACTAGACTTGGTTCAATGCAATTCAATTTACTCTAGCCTCTGATTTAAGGCCACACTTAGGACTTGTCTACACACAGGACTTGCACTGATTTAATTAACCATTGATAAACCTATCCTCCATGAATTTATCTAATTCTTTTTTGAACCCAGTTATGCTTTTGGCCTTCACAACATCTCCTGGCAATGAGCTCCACAGGTTAACTGTGCGCTGTGTAAAGAAGTACTTCTTTATGTTTGTTTTAAACCTAATGCCTATTAATTTCAATGGGTGACCCCTGGTTCTTGTATTATGTGAAAGGGTAATAACACTTCCTTATTCACTTTCTCTATACCATTCATGATTTTATAGACCTCTATCCTATAAGAACATAACATAAGAACGGCCATACTGGGTCAGACCAAAGGTCTATCAAGCCCAGTATGCTGTCCTCTGACAGTGGCCAATGGCAAGTGCCCCAAAGGGAATGAACAGACAGGTTATCATCAAGTGATCCATGCCCTGTCACTCAATCCCAGCTTCTGGCAAACAGAGGCTAGGAGCACCATTCCTGCCCAACCTGGATAATAGCCATTGATGGACCTATCTTCCATGAATCTATCTAGCTTCCTTTTGAACCTCGTTATAGTATTGGCCTTCACAACACCCTCTGGCAAGGAGTTCCAGAGGTTGACAATGCGTTGCATGAAAAAATACTTTCTTGTGTTTGTTTTAAACCTACTACCTATTAATTTCATTTGGTGGCCCCTTGTTCTTGTATTATGAGAAAGAGTAAATAACACTTCCTTATTTACTTTCTCTATACCACTCATGATTTTATAGACCTATATCATTTCCCCCCTTAGTCGCCTCTTTTCCAAGCTGAAAAGTCCCAGTTTTATTAATCGCTCCTCATACGGAAGCTGTTCTATACCCCTAATCATTTTTGTTGCCCTTTTCTGAACCTTTTCCAATTCCAATATATCTTTTTTTGAGATGGGGCAACCATATCTGCATGCAGTATTCAAGGTGTGGGCATACCACGGATTTATATAGAGGCAATATGATATTTTCTATCTTATTATCTATCCCTTTCTTGATGATTCCCATATTCTGTTCGCTTTTTTGACTGCCGCTGCACATTTTGTGGATGATTTCAGAGAACTATCCACAATGACTCCAAGATCTCTTTCTTGAGTGGTAACAGATAATTTAGACCCCATCATTCTATATGTATAGTTAGGATTAAGTTTTCCAATGTGCATTACTTTGCATTTATCAACATTAAATTTCATCTGCCCTTTCATATCACCCCTTAGTCCTCTCTTCTAAGCCGAACAGTCCCAGTGTTTTTAATCTCTTCTCGTATGGAAGCTGTTCTGTTTTGTTGCCCTTCTCTCTGTAACTTTTCTAAGTCTAGCATATCTTTTTTGAGATGAGGCGACCAGAACCGCACAAAGTATTCAAGGGTGCACCATGGATTCATATAATGGCATTATGATATTTTCTGTCTTATCGTCTATTCCTTTCCTAATGGTTCCTACATGTTAGCTTTTTTGACTGCTGCTGCACACTGAACAGATGTTTAAAGCAGATGTTTTCAGAGAACTATCCACAATGATTCCAAGATCTTTCTTGAGTGGTAACAGCTAATTTAGACTCTATCATTTTGTATGTATAGTTGGAATTATATTTTCTAATGTGCATTACTTAGCATTTATCAATATTGAATTTCAGCTGCCATTTTGTTGCTCAGTTACCCAGTTTTGTGAGATCCCTTTGTAATTCTTTTCAGTCAGCTCTGGATTAAATTAATTTTGTATCACCTGCAAAATGTTACCACCTTACTGTTTACCCTCTTTTCCAGATAATTTATGAGTATATTGAACAGAACAGGCCCCAATACAGATCCTTAGGGGACAACACTATTTACCTCTTTCCATTGTGAAAACTAACCATTTATTCCTACCCTTTGTTTCCTGTCTTTTAACCAGTTTCTGATGCATGAGGGGACCTTCCCTCTTATCCCATGACTGCTTATTTTGCTTAAAATAGATCTGTTCACCATGACAATGGGGGCGTCGGGAAGCCGCGGCCAGCACATCCCTCGGCCCGTGCCGCTTCCCGACGCCCCTATTGGCCCGGGACAGCGAACCGCGGCGAGTGGGGGCCGCGATCGGCTGAACCTGCCGCGTCAGCAGGTAAATAAACTGGCCTGGCCCGCCCGGGTGCTTACCCTGGCGAGCCGCGTGCCGAACGTTGCCGACCCCTGCATTATATCAACTGGATTACGCTTGCTAAAAAGAATGGCTCAGGTGTAGGAATCTCCCTCACATCCTCTGCAGTGAAGACCAAAGCAAAGAATTCATTTAGCTTCTTCACAACTGCTATGTCTTCCTTGAGCGCCCGTTTAGCACCTTGATTGTACAAGCAGCAAAGAGTCCTGTGGCACCTATAGACTAACAGACGTATAGGAGCATGAGCTTTCGTGGGTGAATACCCACTTCTTCGGATGCTTCTTCGGGTATTCACCCACGAAAGCCCATGCTCCTATACGTCTGTTAGTCTATAGGTGCCACAGGACTCTTTGCTGCTTTTACAGATCCAGATTAACACGGCTACCCCTTTGATATTTGATTGTACAAGTGTCCCACTGATTGATTGATTGACAGGCTTCCTGCTTCTGATGTACTTCAAAAAATAATTGCCTGTTAGTTTTTGTGTCTTTTGCTAGTTGCTCTTCAAATTATACTTTTACGTTTGACTTGATAGAGTTTATGCTCCTTTTGATTTTCCTCATTAGGATTTGATTTCCAATTTTTTGCCTCTAATTACCTCTTTTGCTCTGCTGTTTAGCCATGGTAGCATTTTTTGGTCCTCTTACATTTTTTTAATTTGGAGTATACCTTTTTTTTTTTTTAAATATATGGCGATATACCTATCTCATAGAACTGGAAAGGACCTTGAAAGGTCATCAAGTCCAGCCCCCTGCCTTCACTAGCAGGACCAAATACCCCAGATCCCTAAGTGGTCCCCTCAAAGATTGAACTCACAACCCTGGGGTTAGCAGGCCAATGCTCAAACCACTGAGCTATCCCTCCTCTAATATGGCATTTTAATAGTTTGCATGCAGTTTGCAGGCACTTCATCCTTGTGACTGTTCCTTTTAATATCTGTTTAAACTAGCTTCCTCATTTTTGTGTAGGTCCCCTTTCTGAAGTGAAATGCTACTGTGGTTAAATGCTACTTTGGTATTTCCCCCGTACAACTATATTAAATTTAATTATATTATGGTTGCCATTAGTGAGCAGTTGAACTATATTCATTTCTTGGACCACATCTTGTGCTCCACTTAGAACTAGATCAAGAATTGCCTATCCCCTTGTAGGTTCCATGACTAGCTGCTCCAATAATTATTTATAATTTATTATAATTTATAAACAGTCATTAATGGTGTCTAGATATTTTGTCTCTGCATCCTGTCCTGAGTTGACATATACTCAGTCAATAGGGGCTTAGTTGAAATCACCCATTATTATTCAGTTTTCTGTTTTTGTAGTCTCTCTAATGTCCCTTGGCATTTCACAATCACTGTCACTATCTTGGACGGTGGTCAGTGGTATATTGTTCAAGCATGGAATTTCTATCCATGGAGATTTTATGGTACAATTTGATTCTTTTAAGGATTTTTACTATATTTGACTCTATGCTTTCTTTCATGTATCGTGCCACTCCTCCTCTAGTGTGACCTACTCTGTTATTCCTATATATTTTGTACCCTGGTTTTACAATGTCCCATTGATTATTATTGTTTCATCAAGTTTCTGTGATGCCTATTATATCAATATCTTCATTTAATACCAGGCACGCAGGTCACCCATCTTAGTATTTAGATAGCTAGCATTTGTATACAAGCACTAACAAAATTTGTCAATATTTCTCTCAGTCACTCAGAATAAAGTCTAAAATGGCTGTCCCCCTGGTTACCTCCTCCATCTTCTGAAATAAGAAGTTATCCACAACACATTTCAAGAACTTACTGGAGACATTTTGTGGTTTGCTGCATTACTTTTCCAATGTCTGGGTAGTTAAAGTCGCCAATACTACCAGTTCCTGAGTTTTGGATAACACCTTTTACCTTGATTTAGCTGGTTCGGGACAAATGAATTAATGTGCTAATCTGAGTATATAGTAAGTGAAGGTAGTTGATACGTCAGAGTTAGCTAACATGCTAACCCCAACATAACCTCAATCACTTGTTCTAATCTACACATACACACTTAGGCTTGTCTACACACTGAAGATGCACTGTTTTAATTACTAAATTCATGCCTTTAGTTTAAGCAGTGCAACTTTATGCATAGACCAGGCCTTACAGTAGTTACCAGGTGTAAAGAAATGGTTACTCACCCTGTGCAGTAACTATGGTTCTTCAAGATGCATGTTCCTGTGGGTGCTCCACTCTCGGTGCACTTGTGCCCACTGTACCTTTGATCGGCGATCCATTCAGCCTGTGCATGCGTTACTCAATCTCATGCTCTGTGCTGTTATATAGCGCTGTGTAGGAGAACCAGCCTTGGTTCATTCTCTACCACAAAACTCCATAGCAGAGAACTCTGAAGTAGAGAGGAAGAAGGGCAGGTAGTGGAGCACCCATTGGGACACATATCTCAAAGAATAACAGTTACTGCACAATGGTGAGTAACCATTTCTTCTTCTTTGAGTAGTGTCCCTATAGGTGGTCCCCTCTAGGTGACTTCCAAGCAGCTCTCTTTAAGGAGGAGCAGGCTTTGGAGTAGAGTCCAGTATTAAAGAAAGTATAGCTGAGCTCAACGCAGCATCAAAAGCTGAGCTGTGAGTTATTGCATAGTGCTCAGCAAAGATACGTATAGAGGTACACATCACAGCTCTACATAGTTCAATGATGGGAACATTTTTGAGAAAGGCTGTAGAAATGGAAATAAATCTCATAAGTGAATTTGTATGTCTGAGGGTGCTTGGAGATTACAAGATTGGTAGCAACAGCTAATGCAGTCAGATATCCACTTGGAAAGTCTATTTAGAGATCTATCTGCAATTGAAACAAATAATTTGGTCTTTCTGAAAAGTTTAGTCAAGTCAAGATAGAAGGTCATAGCTCTTCTGATATGAAGTGTGTGTAACAATGCCTCCTCTTTGTCTAGGTGAGGTGTAGGGTGGAAGATTGGGAGGTGAACGGGTTGGTTAATATGGAACTTGGAAGATATCTTTTGTAAAAACTTGGGGTGTGAGCATAATGTGACCTTGTCTTTGAAAAAATCTTGTGAAAGGAGAGTATGCCATAAGAACCTCTATTTCTCCAACTTGTTCAGCTCTCATGATAGCTATCAGAAATGCTGTCTTCATCGACAAATGGAGAAGTGAGCAGGGAGTCATCAGTTCAAACGGAGATCTTGTAAGATGTTTAAGAACCAGATTGATATCCCAATCCAGAGTGGGACATTTGACTGGTGGAAAGAGATTTCCAAGTCCTGTCTGAGGAACCTCATCGTCATTGGGTTGGGGAATTCGGAATAACCTTTTATTGGAAAATCTTCTTCTTAGCATATATGCTACGTGCCTCAGGTGGCACATGACCAAAACTCATCATCAAATTTGATCTGCTGGTTGGATCGTTAGCTTCCCCAGCTTGGGCTGCGTATTGACAGGAATGCAATGTGAGCACTGATCCATGAATGGAAAGCTGTGATGGCTGACAGGTGAACTCTAATGGAACTCAGAGACAGCCCTGAGTTTTTTAGTTCTAGAATGTAGTCAAATATATCTGATAACTATAAGGCTGTTGGTGAAATGTGTTTGAGGTCACAACAGCAGGCAAATCTTGTCCATTTTTAAGTGCAGTGTGTAGATTGTTTTCTGCTCTGTAATAGCACTCTTTTTACTTCCTCTGAACAGATAATCTCTAATCCTGTGAACCATCAACAAGCCATGCTTTGGGCCAAAGAACCCTAAGATTGGGGCAAAGAGATGAGGAGTGGCCTGGAGAGTGATCGGTGAGTAAATGGCCAGCTGTATCAGGTAAGGAAACCAAGTTTGTCTGAGCCAGATCAGGACTCTTATGACCATACTAGGTGAGAACAAAGGTCCATCTAGCCCAGTATCCTGTCTTCTGACAGTGGCCAATACCAGGTGCTTCAGAAGGAATGAACAGAACAGGTAATCATCAAGTGATCCATCCCATCCATTATAACAATTCTGGCTTTGTCCTTTTTTATTTTAAATAGAACTTTGGATATTACAGGAGTTGGGGGGACGGATGCAGACAGTAGACCCAATGACCACTGACGGTGCAAGCCATCCCCCAAGGATCAGTGACCCAGCCTGCCTCTGGAGCAGAACTGGTTGCATTTCTTGTTTATCGTCATGGTGAACAGATCTATTTGAGGGGTGCCCTGTTGCCAGAATATGTAGGCAAGTATGATAGAATCTATCTTCCACTCATGGTCTTGAGAGAAGTGCCTGCTGAGTGTGTCCATGATCACATTCTGAACTCCTGGGAGGTAAGCTGCTATAATGACATTCTAATTGCATATGCATCAGTTCCAAAGCTTAAAGAACAGGAGTACTTGTGGCACCTTAGAGACTAACAAATTTATTAGAGCATAAGCTTTCGTGGGCTACAACCCACTTCTTCGGATGCATATAGAGTGAAACATTGAGGAGATATATATACACACATACAGAGAGCATGAACAGGTGGGAGTTGTCTTACCAACTCTGAGAGGCCAATTAAGTAAGAGAAAAAAAACTTTTGAAGTGATAATCAAGATAGCCCAGTACAGACAGTTTGATAAGAAGCAAGTGTGAGAGTACTTACAAGGGGAGATAGATTCAATGTTTGTAATGGCTCAGCCATTCCCAATCCCTATTTAACCCTGAGTTGATTGTGTCTAGTTTGCATATCAATTCCAGCTCAGCAGTCTCTCGTTGGAGTCTGTTTTTGAAGTTTTTCTGTTTTAAGATAGCCACCCGCAGGTCTGTCATAGAATGGCCAGACAGGTTAAAGTGTTCTCCCACGGGTTTTTGAGTATTATGATTCCTGATGTCAGATTTGTGTCCATTAATTCTTTTGCGTAGAGACTGTCCGGTTTGGCCAATGTACATGGCAGAGGGGCATTGCTGGCACATGATGGCATATATCACATTGGTAGATGTGCAGGTGAACGAGCCCCTGATGGTATGGCTGATGTGATTAGGCCCTATGATGGTGTCACTTGAATAGATATGTGGACAGAGTTGGCATCGGGCTTTGTTACAAGGATAGGTTCCAGGGTCAGTGTTTTTGTTCAGTGATGAGTGGTTGCTGGTGAGTATTTGCTTTAGGTTGGGGGGTTGTCTGTAAGTGAGGACAGGTCTGTCTCCCAAGATCTGTGAGAGTAAAGGATCATCTTTCAGGATAGGTTGTAGATCTCTGATGATGCGCTGGAGAGGTTTTAGTTGGGGGCCGAAGGTGACAGCTAATGGTGTTCTGTTATTTTCTTTGTTGGCCCTGTCTTGTAGGAGGTGACTTCTGGGTACTAGTCTGGCTCTGTCAATCTGTTTTTTCACTTCAGCAGGTGGGTATTGTAGTTTTAAGAATGCTTGATAGAGATTTTGTAGGTGCTTGTCTCTATCTGAGGGATTGGAGCAAATGCGGTTATATCTTAGAGCTTGGCTGTAGACAATGGATCGTGTGTTGTGTCCTGGATGGAAGCTGGAGGCATGTAGGTAAGTGTAGCGGTCAGTAGGTTTCCGGTACAGGGTGGTATTTATGTGACCATCGCTTATTAGCACAGTAGTGTCCAGGAAATGGACCGCTTGTGTGGATTGATCTAGGCTGAGGTTGATGGTGGGATGGAAATTATTGAAATCATGGTGGAATTCCTCAAGGGCTTCTTTTCCATGGGTCCAGATGATGAAGATGTCATCAATGTAGCGCAAGTAGAGTAGGGGCATTAGGGGACGAGAGCTAAGGAAGCGTTGTTCTAAGTCAGCCATAAAAATGTTGGCATACTGTGGGGCCATGCGGGTACCCATAGCAGTGCCGCTGACTTGAAGGTATATATTGTCCCCAAATGTGAAATAGTTGTGGGTGAGGACAAAGTCACAGAGTTCAGCCACCAGGTTAGCTGTGACATTATCGGGGATACTGTTCCTGATAGCTTGTAGTCCATCTGTGTGTGGAATATTGGTGTAGAGGGCTTCTACGTCCATAGTGGCCAGGATGGTGTTTTCTGGAAGATCACCGATGGATTGTAGTTTCCTCAGGAAGTCAGTAGTATCTCGAAGATAGCTAGGAGTGCTGGTAGCGTAGGGTCTGAGGAGAGAGTCCACATAACCAGACAAGCCTGATGTTAGAGTGCCAATGCCTGAGATGATGGGACGTCCAGGATTTCCAGGTTTATGGATCTTGGGTAGCAAATAGAATGTCCCTGGTTGGGGTTCTAGGCATGTGTCTGTACAGATTTGTTCCTGCGCTTTGTCAGGGAGTTTTTTTAGCAGATGGTGTAGTTTCTTTAGGTAATCCTCAGTGGGATCAGAGGATAATGGCCTGTAGAATGTGGTGTTAGAGAGCTGTCTAGCAGCCTCTTGGTCATATTCCAATTTATTCATGATGACGACAGCACCTCCTTTGTCAGCCTTTTTGATAATGATGTCAGGGTTGTTTCTGAGGCTGTAGATGGCGTTGTGTTCAGCATGGCTGAGGTTATGGGGCAAGTGATGTTGCTTTTCCACAATTTCAGCCTTTGCACGTTGACGGAAGCAATCTATGTAGAAATCCAGTCTGTTGTTTCGACCATCCGGAGGAGTCCACGCAGAATCCTTTTGTTTGTAGTGCTGGTAGGGGGGATTCTGTGGGGTAGTATGCTGTTCAGAGGTATGTTGGAAATATTCTTTGAGTCGGAGACGTCGAAAGTAGGATTCTAGGTCACCGCAGAACTGTATCATGTTCGTGGGTCTGGAGGGACAAAAGGAGAGGCCCCGAGATAGGACAGACTCTTCTGCTGGGCTAAGAGTATAGCTGGAAAGATTAACAATATTGCTGGGTGGGTTAAGGGAACTACTGTTGTGGCTCCTTGTGGCATGTAGCAGTTTAGATAGTTTAGTGTCCTTTTTCCTTTGTAGAGAGGCAAAGTTTGTCTTGTAAATGGCTTGTCTAGTTTTTGTAAAGTCTATCCATGAGGAAGTTTGTGTGGAAGGTTGGTTTCTTATGAGAGTATCCAGTTTTGAGAGCTCATTCTTAATCTTTCCCTGTTTGTTGTATAGGATGCTGATCAGGTGGTTTCGCAGTTTCTTTGAGAGTGTGTGACACAGTCTCTCAGCTTGACAGTTCCAAAGCTTGACAGCCTTGGCACAAAGGGAGGGGGATCTTGCCCCTCCTTGTTGTTTGATACAGAACATGCATGACATGCTGTCTGTCATGACCTTTATGTGTTTGCCCCTGATTAGTGGTAGAAACTGGAGACAGGCATATCTGACTGCCCTGAGATCCAGGAGGTTGATGTGCGGAGTGGTTTTCTGAAGCATCCACCTGCCCTGTGCCATGTGGGTGTCTAGATGCGCTCCCCACCTGTGACGTTTTCTGATTAAAATATGACCATGTAAATCAGTGTTGCTACCACTGTTATATAATTGCAACAAATCTTGTACAAAGTATGTCAAGTAAGGTGTCTATGGGAAGGTTATGATTTGCTGAATATGATTATGCTATTTGTATGCATGTATCATGTTTGTATTTGTAGTTATGAGTATTGGCTCTATACCTGTATTTCAAATATGTTTGCTCCTGTGGTAACGCTCACAAAGGTATTTAGCCTGCACATCTTGAAGAGACTATTCAAGTTAAGTGGCCCATCAAGAACACTTAACTCACAATAAACCATGGGAGACGCCCATCCACGCTTGATGGACTTTCATGTGAACAACTAGAGTATGGATAATGGCTTCGGCTGTGACTAAGCGAAATCATGCATGGACATGTGACTTGCCCAAGTGACTCCAAACACCATTTTGCTACCTGTAATTTTCCACTAGCTGTGCTGAGGGCTTCGTTTTAAACAATAGATTTCCCTCCACATGGCAGAAGCTATAAAAGGCCCCGGAAACATCTCAATTTTGTCTCTTTCCTGCTCAAACCTCTTGTGATGGGGCGAAGACTCACTGGTGCGGTGCCTCCTGCTGGTTGTCCAGGGAATTAGCTCTTTTCCAGCTCCAGAGCACCCTCTGCCGGCTGATGTCTTGCCTGCCGCTGGCCCGTGTCCCTCCTGGACCCCAGTGCCACTTTATCTCGGCCCCCAGCAGTAACCCACAATTGGGGTCTCCTCCCCCCCCCCAGGGGAACCCACAACCCTCTATCCCCACCTTGTCTCAGTGACTACTGCCAGTCATCATCTAGCCCCGCTCACTAGGGCAGACTGCAGTCTATAAACCACTCCTCATCGGCAAGGGGGGTTGGACCAGCTGCCTCTACCTATTCCTGGGCTGCCCCTCTGCAGCCCTACTACCCTTTTGTGGGCCCTTAACTCGACCTGCAGCCTGGGCCTTTGCTAGGCTGGAGCTCCCCAGCTCCCTCTGCCCTTCCCCAGCACTGATCCACCCTAGGTCCCCTCCTCAGCCTCCCAGGCAGCCAGGTCCTTCTTTCTCTAGAAATCTAGAGAAAGAATGTCTCTGGCCCTCAGCCATCTTATAGGGCCAGCTGTGGTCTGACTGGGGCATGGCCCCACCTGTGGCTGCTTCCCCCAATCAGCCTAGCTTTTCCCCGCTGCAGCCCTCTCCAGGGCTGCTTTATCCCCTTCAGGCAGGAGCGGGGTGACCACCCCACTACACCTCTGGACTATGAACTTATATTAATGGGAGGATTCTAACCAAGGGACTGAGGACCTTCCAATGATTTGGAACAACCAGTGACTTAACAAACCAGCACTTTATTCCATCACTGCTACAAGCCTGATCCAAGAACTTGGATTGTTTGTATTTGATTCCTTTAACCAATTTTAACTCTCACCTTTCTTTCTTTTTATAAATAAACTTTTAGATTTTAGATACTAAAGGATTGGCAACTGCGTAATTATTGGGTAAGATCTGAGTTGTATATTGACCTGGGTGTGTGGCTGGTCATTTTATTTGATTGGTTTTAAAGAACCACTCATCTTTAAGTCTAGTGTTTTTGGTGGTGATACAAACTCTGGAATACCTAAGAAAACTGCTGTTCTGACTTCTCGTTAGCCAGTGTGGTGAAACAGAAGTTTACTTTTTTTGCTGGTTTGGTATAGCTTATGGGAGAATAACCACCAGTTTTGGGGTGTGTCTGCCCTATTTCTCAGCAGCTTGTCCTGAATTTGGTATTCTCAGTTGTGACCCACAAAGGCACAGTTACACCACCACAGCAACGATATATCTGTTGTTATGATAACTGCTGGGAGAAGGACAAGTGAAAGGGACTCCCGCACAAATATTGTGAGGGTATTTCCACCAATTGAGAGATTCCTTTACAAAGATGGGTATGGAAAGTAGTGTAGTTAGACTGTTTTTTCTGTGACTAAACAGTCCTCAGCCACCCTGAAGGCATCACATGTGCAGTCTTGTATGTCTATAACGAAAGTAGCTGCTGCCATATGCCCCAACAGCTGAAGATAGCTCTTGACTGGGAATTTGAGAAGTGATCTGGATTATATTGACTATGTTGGATAGGCCCATGAATCTGTGCATTGGGAGGTAGGCACTTGCCGCCCTTGAATCAAGATGAGCTCCTATGAATTCTAACTTTTGCACAGGGGTTAGGGTGTATTTTTTGAATGTTCAATTGCAGGTCCAATTTGAGAAAGAGGTCTATGGCTTTGCAAGCTGCCCATGAAGTTACATCCAGGGAGCAACCTTTCAGAGGTCAATTGTCTAGGTAGAGGAATACCATAATTCCTTCACTGTGGAGATGTGATGCTACTACTGACATAATCTTTGAAAAAAGAGAGCACCCTGTACTGAAAATGGTCCTGACTGACAGTAAAACTTAGGAACCTTTTGTGGAATGGGTGGACCGCTATATGGAAATATGCATCCTGGAGTTCGAGGGCTGAGAAACAATCCCCTTGGTCCAGTGACAGAATTACTACTGTAAGTGTCACCATTTTGAATTTTTGTGCCTTCATAAAGGTGTTGAGTAGTCTTAAATCTAGGATAGGTCTCCAACCACCATTCTTTTTTGGAACTAGGAAATATACGGAATAAAACCCCTTTCCTCTGTGCTGCATGGGAATCAGTTCTATAGCACCCAAGAGAAGAAGAAAGTCTATTTCCTGTCATAGCAGGTTCTCATTAGGGGTGTCCCTGAAGAGGGATGGGGAAGGAGGCTTAGCAGGTGAAAGAGAAGTGAAGTGGATGGAATCTCTTGTGGAGATGATGCCCAAAACCTACTTGTCCGTAGTGATAGACTCCCAATCCTGCCAAAAGTGGTAAAGGCGATTGCTAAAGGGAAGAAGGCAGGTGGAACATTCCAGTTGGTATGAAAGGAGATGGCAGCTCAGGATCTTGACCATCCCATGAAAATTGGTGCTTCAAGGTGGAAGGTTATGTGGTTGAAGTTTGGGAAGTGGCTGGTTTTCTCCTCTGGAACCTGTCTCTTGTGTTGAGGTTCTGGGAACCTGAGAATTAGGTGGGGTGGGAATCTCTCTGGGATCTTCTACCATATTCTAAATCTCCTTATAAATCCTGAGAGCTGAAGCCAGGAGTCCCTCCTCATAACTACCACTGTAGAAATCAAATGAGCAGCAGTATCTGCAGCTTTCAGAGAGGCCTGCAAAGATGTTCTGGAGCCCAGTTGGCCTTCTGCAATAATTGCCTGTAATGGCTCTCTGTGTTCTGCTGGTAGAATGGATACTCAGTAAAGGAGTTCAGCTTGGTATAATGTTAATGGTTGCACTTTGCCATTAACACCTGGTAGTTGGCGATTCTGAATTGTAAAGTAGCAGATGAATATAATTTTCTACTGAACAGGCCGAGGCACTTATGGTCTTTATCATAGGCCACAGATTTAGCACGATGCTGCCTTCCACGTTTTTTAAGCACCTCAACCACTAAAGAGTTAGGAGATGGATGAGAAAATAAAAATTCTGAGTCCTAAAAGGAATCATAATATTTTTTGTCTGCTCTCTTGCATGTGAACGGAATTGAGGCCATGGTCTGCCAAATAACCTTTCCAGGGTCCAAGAGGATTAAGATGTATGAAGGATGACAAGAAGCTTATAATGTGATTCTTTAATCTCTGCAAGAGGGAGCTGCAAAGAATCCGTGATCCTCTTAGAACTGTTTAAAATCATCAGCCAGAGATGGTGGAGGTGGCATGATCACTTCATCCGGAGATGAAAAAGAGATGTTAGTTGGTGGAGAGATCTCTTCATCAGTCCTAGCTTCCTGTTCCTCAAAGGTTTCTTCTTGATGTTTCAATCTCCTGGAGAGGGCAGGTGATGAAGGTTGTTTATCTCTTTGATAGGTAGTGCTCTAGGCCCTAGAGAATTGCTGGTGATAGGCTACCCACAGGTCCCAGTGTAGTCAAGGAGGTGGTATATATGGCATGGTTGGAGGCATCCATGAGTGCTCATTCCAGTGAGATAGTGGCAGTGGATGTCTCTCAGGAGTAAGATCAACTTCCTCAGAGACCTCTGGAAGACAGCCTCTATAGGGATGGTGTGGAGAACCTTGGACAGATATTTGAGAGACTGAGGCAAGATCTTCAACAGAATCCCCCTCTTCCAACTCACTCTGAAATAGTGGACCACCGGAAGAAACATGACATGTAACTGTCGGTACTGGGCAAAAATCTGAAGATCTGGAGGTCCTTGGTACCAAGAATATATCAGAATTGAGCAATGGTGAGTCAGGCATTTCAAACCTGCAGTACCAAGAATGTTGTCGGTACTGTGTCCATGGCCTGCACCGAAGCGACAGTTGGTGAGGGAGTTGACAATACCATGAATCCCAAATGCTCCAAGGGGAGTCCAGACGAAGCTTCTTCAATACCAAGCGAGAAGAGGAGGACAACTTGGAGCCTGGGATTTTTTAGTCTTTATACTTAACTGTGCCCTCGGTACCTGAGGGGCCAGCAGTCTCATGGGTACCAGACAGCAGTGGGCACCAAAGTGGCTGAAGTCATTGGAGACCTTGACACCTTTGAGGTAGATTCCCTACCTGGAGAATTCGAGAGACAATCTTTGGGAGTCTTATGAGAGGAATCGTGGATGTTCCTCTTAGATGCCCCTGAGGAATGCGGTTCGGAGACAGTGAAGGAAGCAGACTTACTCTGAGACTGGCATATGGGGTGTGGGGGGAGTGTCTCCTGGCCAGCATCAGAGGCCACACTTAGTGACCTCTCCATCATGAGGAATTTAAGTTTGATCTCCCTGTTTTTTCTGGCTCTAGATTTTAATGCCAGACAGAAAGTTGCACTTTTGGGATATATGAGATTCCCTGAGGCAACAGATACACCGGGAGTGTCTGTGACTCATCGGGATTGCCTCTTGACATAAAGGACAGTGTGTGAAACCAGGAGAAACGATATAAAAGCTATATCAATAAATAATTTGGGGGAGGAGGTTAAGTTTTTTTTTAAAACTACAACAGCTGAAACTACTACTAACTACTACTAAGAACAACTATAATAAACTAACTACTAAAAGAGCTAAGGGGTCACAGTTCAGGTAAAACTCAAAAAGGACAACTGCTAAAGCTCCGCCTCAGGCCAAGGCAGGTGAGAAGGAACTGAGAGCGGTTCGCCCATGACGTGCTACATAACAACAGCATGGAACATGTGATTAACATGCATGTGCAGGCCGAATGGACACTGCTATGAAAAATCTCCAATCAAAGGCACAGGGAGCACAAGCACACCTAGAGTGGAGCACCTATAGGGACACCACTCAAAGAAGAACAGGGTGTTCTATAGGTGGCCCTTCATTCACTTAATACCAATTTCCTGTTCTGTTATTGCTGCTAAACAAGTTGGTATTACATCTATCTAGGGCTTTTCTAAGGGCTTGTCTATACTTACAATGCTACAGTGGTGCAGGGCCACTGTAATGCTTTAGTATAGACACTACCTTTGCTGACAGGAGGGATTCTCCCATCAGTGTAGATGATCCACATCTCTGAGAGGCAGTAGCTAGGTTGCCTAGCGCTGTCTACACCAGGACTTTGGTCATCTTAACTATGCTGCTCAGGGGTGTGTGGATTTTTCACACCCCTGATTAAGGCAATTATGCTGACCTAATTTTCTAGTGTACACCAGGCCTAAATCTTTTAAGGCCCAATCCTATGAATGCATATGCAATGACAATACTCACATGTGTAAATTTACTTGTCTGTTTGAAGGATTGGGCCCTACGCTCTCTGTTCAATGTTCATTCATAGAGTAATGCATCAAATAAAAGATCGTCTGAACAGTTCATAGGCCTACAAACCAAATCCTTGGCCTGCACATTGTACTCTCTTTCTCTCACATGTCCCACTGTGCACAGAGAGCCATAAAGCAGCAGTCTCCCCTGCACATGCTCTCTGACAGCACAGCAAAAACACACCGTGATCACTGTGTTTTGCTCCTGTGTACAGGAAAAGGACAAGCGGGCAGGAATTGACCTAAAATAACTCTCTAATTTTTCTACTACCTGGGCAAAGTTTTAATTCTACTGCCATCAAAATTAGTGACTACACATCATACACAGAGACAATAAGCTAATACCTTAATCGTCCACATTCCCGGTTCTGGATCTTTTACATTCACCACCTTTGCAGAGTTATGGATATTTAGCAACTCATTCAAGCCAGATCCTTTCCTCATCTGCTTACCTAAAACACAAGTAAACATGGAGTAAATATATTTCTCTTAGCCATGTCACACATATGGTTACTATATGACTTATTAGCTAGCTCATTTTATGATATTTACCGTAATCTCCAACTTCAAGCTGTTACTGGAAATTCTTTGTCAGGATTCTAAAAATGCTCAAAGAGTCATTCTAACTTTTCCATTCATTTAATAACTTTAATACATCTCTGTGTGGTGAGTAATGACTTACTGATATAAGAATCAAATTATCAGGCAAATAACTTTGTCTTCTTCCCAGAACAAACTGATGGCAAATGAGAGGTAGAGGTTCGGTGGCAGATGCTGTCTATGGCCAGTTTTCATTCAGAATTTTAGAGAATTCTTCCATCAGTGATGGCACTGATAGTACTGACCAGCTGCCAGCATGCTCACCCTTCTGTCCTCTAGACCTGCACTTAGCAGGGTAGATGGCATGGTGGTAGAAACACTGTTAGCCAGTCCCACTAGCAATTCCACTGTTTCTAGCACTGTTGGTGCTGCACCAGTGTATTAACTTTAAGGAAGTTCCCCACTCTTGTTCAAACTTCTTAAATTTTCATTGTGAATTTAGCCTGGCTATCAGGTACATTCTGCCTCAGTAAGGGAGTACCAGTTTTCATAATGTCTTGGTACTCAGATAAGTTTATAGGCTAGAATTGGTTCTCTAAAGAGACGCTCAATTACCTACGCTGCTAATCATTAAGTGCCATCCATGGCTGAACAATATGAGGAAGAGCTCCAAAACAACAGATGAGGCTCAAGTGCAGGAAAAGGGCTCAAGTTTGGGTACTGGATATATGGGCCACATTGTTGGCTGATGTATATTGGCATATCTCCACTAATTTGGAGCTATGCTGATTTAAACCAGATGAGAATCTGGCCCTTAGAACATGAACAAGAAGGGCCGATTGGCTATATCTGTCCAGATCCTCAGAGGAGGCTGAGAAGCACACAATGCAGGTGAGCATTCCTTTGATTCTGAGTTGTGAGCATGCCAGATTGGTCCCTGGTGTAAATTAGAGCAGCCTACCAGGTACTGATATAGCTGACAATTAAAGGGGTAGAGGGACAGACTGGCCCTGTCCTTTTCTCCCCAATCTTCCCCCTGATGTCAGCAGTGGAGGGAGGACGAAGAATAGGGACCTCTGTGCCACAAGTGGTGCATCCCATCGAAGTGGGGTGATCTTCCTGGGGCTGTACACGAGGGCGTTGGGGCTGGGTTGTGCTGGTGGTGTGTCACAAGCAGCTGCACAGCACAGCCAAGGATCTGGGACGTTACAAAGTACAAAGGGATGGAATTGTTTTCTGATTCAGGCCCTGATCCTGCAATCAGAGAGTACCGGATTTAGTGCTTAATGCAGCAAATAGTCACATTGAAGTGAAAGGGACTACTCAGGGCAGTAAACCCAACTCTGGCAGTCCATGTTTACAGGATGAAGCCCCCGGACATGATAAACTGAAAGCACTGTCATGCAACCCTTAAACGCATTTTCCCAGATTACCCATGATTTGAAAGTCACTTTAAACAGCAAAGGGTGATATGCATTTTTAAAGTGTATTAAGTAAACAAAGCACATCTGGCAGAGCTAGTATTTAAGGCAGAACACCACACATAACTGTGTTAATCGTGCTCTTCAGAGACACACTCTAAGCAAAGTCCCCCTTCCTGTAAACAAAGGAGGAATGCCTCAGATGGAAGACTTGACCGGGGTGCCTTGCAGAGAATCCATGCTGTGAAAAGGAACATTTCATAGACACTTTAAAGAGCTCAAAATAAATCTCCAGCTGAAAGTCACTCAGAGTCCAGAATGCACAATCTTGAATTTTAATTTCTGGAGCATTACACAGGCTCCTAAGGACTCTAACTTATAAAGGAGTAATAATCTATTAAAAATACCTTTATTTATAAATAGTATTCCAGATCAGTAACCTGCATTCTTTTTTTCACCACTAAATAACTATGGGCACATGATGCAGAGTTTGAATTGGAATGTTCTCATGGTTCAGGTGTGTTTGATTCTTGGTTTTGGTTTGGTTCATAACTAGTAAGGGCCAGCTACCATATTCAGGTATGTTCAGATGCTGAGCTCCAGTTCAGCCCTGCTGTACACATATGACATGATATAGCCAAAACCGATATGAAAACAGACAGAAAAACATTTGCCATGTAAATCAGATACTAAATAAAATGGATATGGTAGAAAATCATCAAGGGTCAAGAAAGAAAAGTTGTATGTTGTGGTTGTGGTGTCATCAGAGGGCACAGCTGTTAAATAAGATAATTAAAAGACTTTATAATGGCATTAAAAGACCAAATGCCTTCATGCTAGCAGTGACTATTTACAGTGCTATCACTTTTAGAATTGGGCAGATCCATACCTCATGGCCACACTAAAGAAAACCCTTCAGAGTAATTCATCTGTAATACTAGATTGGATAAAGCACTAAAAACCACTGTAGAATAGAATTCTGCACTAATTGGGGATTTTTCATGAGAGTTTAACAGATTTAAGCACCCACCTCCCTTAAGCCCTTTTGAAAATCTCACTCTGGATCTTCCAGGTCTCTCCCCAGATGAACAAAATCGGCCTTTTTCATGATTCTAGGACTCATCACTCCAGAATACATTCTTGGAGCAAGTAGGAGGAAAGTCCCCGTATCTGTTTTCAAAGTTTTACAAACTTTATTTTCACTGAGAAAAGCATATTTAAGAGTTGGTTACTCTCAAATAGGCTTTTTCCAGTCAACTTCCAAAACAATAGCTTAAAGTGTCAAAGGGAGGTGGGTGCTTCTACTGTGAAGCAAATATTGAGCCAGACAACAATCCCAGTTACTGCTGTATAAATTCAGAGTAACTCCACTGAAATCAATGGATTACTTCAGATTTATGCCAGTACAAATCTGGCATAAAGTGTAAGATTTTTTTTAGAACTGTAAGAATTTCTTTCTTGCCATGGAAAGCATACTTGAGCATAAGCAATAAAGCAGGGGAAACAGTGCCTATTTTGTGAATAAACACAAGCTATTCCAGTCTTCGAAGCTAGCAATGTGGCACCCTGCATGCAAGCAAGTTAATTAAGAAAAGTCAGGAAGTATTTTAGCCATTTACATTTCTGGGAATTATGTGATTAAACTGCTGAGTAACCTTCTGGCTATATACTCCTCCAACTTTTCTTATAGACTGATCAGCTAGGTTTCAAAATAATACAAAGAAGTTTAGACCCAGTCCTGCTCCCACTGAAGTCAATCAAAGTTTTACCACTGGGCTCGTAGTTGCATCAGTATAAATTCAGAGTAACTCTCTGAACTCAGCTGAGTTATTCAAGAGCCACATAGGTGTACGGAAGCAGAACTTGGTCTACTGACTTCAATGGGAAAAGGACCTGGCCTTTCCTGTTGGAGAGTGCAAAGCTGGGTTGTCTTGTTTATTTTCCCCCCCACTAAATATAAAGGAATATATAGATATCTCACCTAATGGATCATGAATTTCAATTACTGGAGAAGGGCCACTCAGTGACACTGTGACCTCTTTCAGACTGGGATCAAAAGGAATTTGCCAAGTATTTACTGCCAAGGTTAAATGGTCTGTGGATAGGAGATGCACTTTGGAGGCCTGCACCGCTTCTTCTACCCACTTCAACACCTACAAGAAAAAATAATATTCATGTCACAAGACAGCATGTAAATCTTCCATAGCACTCCTGATAAGACAAGCAGGATTTGGATCCATATCAGGTAACTACAGCAGCCCAGAAATAAAAAAGACAAGAGTTGCAATATCCGATTTGGGGATATCTGTAGGACAATAAACAAACACACAAACAAACCTCTAAGCTAAGGTATGCCTTTATTTTCATTGTGCGATATGAAAACAGACAGAAAAACATTTGCCATGTAAATCATATACTAAATAAAATGGATATGGTAGGAAAACATCAAGGGCCAAATTCTTGTCACCTTACTCATGTGATTATCCTTGCTGAAGCCAATGGGACTGTTCACAGCAGTGGTTCTCAACCAGGGACTAGGGGCCCCCTGGGGGGCCGTGAGCAGGTTTCAGTGGGGTAGCCAAGCAGGGCTGGAATTAGAGTTGCTGGGGCCCAGGACAGAAAGCTAAAGCCCCAACGCATGGGGCTGAAACTGGGGCCCTGAGTCCCGCCACCCGGGGCTGAAGCTGAAGCCTGGGCAATTTAGCTTCGCGGGGCCACCTGTGGCTTAGGCCCCAGGCAATTGCCCTGCTTGCTACCCATAATGCTGGCCCTGGCTTTTATATGCAGAAAAACAGTTGTGGCATAGGTGGGACATGGAGTTTTTATAGCATGTTGCGGAGGACCTCAGGAAAAAAAAGGTTGAGAACCTTTGGTTCACAGGATTAAGGCAAGTAAGCATAAAACTAAAAAAAGAAACTTATTGTGTAAATAATACCATATGTAATTAACCTATGAAATTTGCTGCCACGAGATATCACTGAGACCAAGAATAACAAGATTTTTAAAGGATTAGATATGGATACAGATATTGAGAACCACCACAGTTATAATGGTACATAAACTCTCATGCTTCAGGACATATGCTAATCATGAATTCTCTGGGTTAGGAGAAAACTTTCCTTATACATGTTATGCCATAACATTTATGGAGTTTCTTGAACCTTCTTTTGAAGCATCTGGGACAAGCCACCATCATAGCTGGGATACTGGACTAGCTGGACTGCTGGTTAGATCCAATGTGACAATTCCTATGACACTACATAGACATTTACATCAGGACTGAATTTGTCCTTAGGAGAATTATGACCCTTAATATTTTGCATTTGTGAACAGCATCAAATCAACACGAGAAAGTAAAATAAATTACCAGAGTCCAAGGCTCTGTATTTCCGCTGCAGCTGCCAATGATCTTACTAACAGAGCTGTGAACAATTTGGCACATTTGCTTGACAGCGCTTTATGCAAATTGTTTTTGGTACTGGTTCACATTCCCTGAGTTTCAGAGTCAATCAAGCCCTATAGTTCAAGGCTAAAGCCAGTCAAAACCACTAAACATCAAGTCAAAATCATGCAAGGTTTAAACCTTTCAGTAAACCTGGGCTGAGTTTCAAATTTTTACTACAGGAGAAAGCTTGACATGTTTCATGGGATTTCAGGTTTCACTGTGTTTGCATAGCTCTTATCATGCTTAAAACAAAGAGCATCGCCATGACACCTCTTTAAATGAGCTGTTACAGGGGAAACAGTGAAAGTGATATGGCCATAAGTGCCGACTCCGTAAGTGCTCCAGGGCTGGATCACCCACGGAGAAAAAATGGTGGGTGCTGAGCTCCCACCGGCAGCCTCCCTATCAGCACCTCCACCTTCCCGAGCACCTCCTGCCCACCAGGGGCCCTGCCGAACCCCACCGATCAGCACCTCCCCTTCCCTCCCGGTGCCTCCTGCCGGCCGCAATCAGCTATTTCGCAGCATGCAGGAGGCTGGGTGGGGAGGGGGGAAGAGTGAGGACGCAGTGCACATAGGGAAGGGGGTGGAGTGGGTGTGGGAAGAGGTGGGGCAAGGGCTGGGCCTTGAGGGAAGGGGTGGAGTGGGGGCGGGGACTGGGGCGGGGACAGGGGTTGAGCACCACCCTCCCCACCCCCGGCATGGAAAGTCAGTGCCTGTAGATATGGTCCTATCTAGATTCACTGAAGCACTACAATGGTGCAGCTGCACCACTGCAGCACTGTACATGTAGAGAAGCCCTAAGGTGGAAGACATGGTTAGGGAAGAATATGAGAAACACAGGGAGTCATATGGCATCAAAAAAGAACCATTACATTATAAGCTTTCCATTGACAGATGGTTAACTTATTAATGAAAAAAAATTCCCCACATTTTCTGCAAAAATGTTCCATTTTCCACCCACTAAGAATCAAAACCAAATCTCAAACACTTTCAGCAGCAAAAAGGGGGAAGGGAAGGAGAAAAGGGAGAGGAAGGTGGAAAAGCGGGGCGGGGGAATCATTTTTCTTTCTTTTCCATGAAAAACAGAATTTTTTAAACAAAAGTTTTCTGCCAAAATATCAATTTAGAGATTGAGGATGAAGAATCATAGAATCATAGACTTTAAGGTCAGAAGGGACCATTATGATCATCTAGTCTGACTTCCTGCACAAGGCAGGCCACAGAATCTCACCCACCCACTCCTGTATCAAACCCCTAACCTATATCTGAGCTACTGAAGTCCTCAAATCGTGGTTTAAAGACTTCAAGGTGCAGAGAATCCTCCAGCAAGTGACCCATGCCCCACACTGCAGAGGAAGGCGAAACCCCCCCCAGGGCCTCTGCCAATCTGCCCTGGAGGAAAATTCCTTCCCGACCCCAAATATGGTGATCAGCTAAACCCTGAGCATGTGGGCAAGACTCACCAGCCAGATACCCAGGAAAGCATTCTCTGTAGGAGCTCAGGTCCCACCCCATCTAACATCCTATCACAGGCCATTGGGCATATTTACCGCTAATAGTCAAAGATAATTAATTGCCAAAATTAGGCTATCCCATTATACCATCCCCTCCATAAACTTATCAAGCTTAGTCTTGAAGCCAGATATGTCTTTTGCCCCCACTGCTCCCCTTGGAAGGCTGTTCCAGATCTTCACTCCTCTGATGGTTAGAAACCTTCGTCTAATTTCAAGTCTAAACTTCCTGATGGCCAGTTTATATCCATTTGTTCTTGTGTCCACATTGGTACTGAGCTTAAATAATTCCTCTCCCTCCCTGGTATTTATCTCTCTGATATATTTATAGAGAGCAATCATATCTCCCCTCAGCCTTCTTTTGATTAGGCTAAACAAGCCAAGCTCTTTGAATCTCCTTTCATAAGACAGGTTTTCCATTCCTCGGATCATCCTAGTAGCCCTTCTCTGTACCTGTTCCAGTTTGAAATCATCCTTCTTAAACATGGGAGACCAGAACTGCACACAGTATTCCAGATGAGGTCTCACCAGTGCCTTGTATAATGGTACTAACACCTCCTTATCTCTACTGGAAATACCTCGCCTGATGCATTCCAAGACCTCATTAGCTTTTTTTCACGGCAATATCACATTGGCGGCTCATAGTCGTCCTGTGATCAACCAATACTCCGAGGTCCTCCTCCTCCTCTGTGACTTCCAACTGACGCATCCCCAGCTTATAACAAAAATTCTTGTTATTAATCCCTAAATGCATGATTTTGCACTTTTCACTATTAATATATTGAGATATACCTATCTCATAGAACTGGAAGGGACCTTGAAAGGTCATCAAGTCCAGTCCCCTGCTTTCACTAGCAGGACCAAGTACTGATTTTTGCCCCAGATCCCTAAGTGGCCCCCTCAAGGATTGAACTCATAACGCTGGGTTTAGTAGGCCAATGCTCAAACCACTGAGCTATCCCTCCCCCACGAAATTTCATCCTATTACTATTACTCCAGTTTACAAGGTCATCCAGATCTTCCTGTATGATATCCTGGTCCTTCTCTGTATTGACAATACCTCCCAGCTTTGTGTCATCCGCAAACTTTATTAGCACATTCCCACTTTTTGTGCCAAGTTCAGTAATAAAAAGATTAAATAAGATTGGTCCCAAAACCGATCCCTGAGGAACTTCACTAGTAACCTCCCTCCAGCCTGACAGTTCACCTTTCAGTATGACCCGTTGTAGTCTCCCCTTTAACCAGTTCCTTATCCATCTTTCAATTTTCATATTGATCCCCATTTTTTCCAATTTAGCTAATAATTCCCCATGTGGAACTGTATCAAATGCCTTACAGTAAGAAGGTTCCCACTAATTCTGGGGGCTTACCTACATGGAAAAGTTTGATGAGTTAGAACTCGTTTACACAGGAGATAACAGATTATACAAATACAGATTAGAAAATACAGATTACGCAAATATATGAATCTAATTAGACCATTCTGAAGCTATATTAAGGACTGTAATCCATCTCTCCATAATATAATCCAATGGCCTAAATTTGTTACAATTACAATATTAAAATTATTAATTGATATCTCACATTATTACGTCTCCAAGGATTCCAAAGTGCTTGACAAACTTTAGATAAAAACAGCAACAACAGAAATGTACCCATCCCTGTAGTTGGAATCAGAGATGCGCTGACAATGGTCCTGATCCTGCAAGCAATTACACACATGCACAACTTTAGGCATGTGAATCATCACACTGACTTTAACCTCCACTGATGCCAAATGATGGAGTTCACTTAGGGTACATCTACACTGCAATTAGAGACCTGAGCCCGAATGTCCACACTGCCATGTTTAGCCCCGGAGCCCAACGAGCCTGAGTTAATTGACCTGGGCTCTGACACTTGGTGTCATAGGGTAGATGTACCCTCAGATTACTTCAGTGGGACTGCTCATGTATATAAGGTTAAGCATGTGTGTTTGCAGGATTGGGGCCAGTATTTATGAAAAGGGTTTCCCATATTAGCGTTCCCATTAACCCATGATGAATCTTGTATAGCAGTTTGCAAAGCATACGATGAGAGGCTGTGGAATCTATTAATTTATTTCCCCATTTGAACACACATACTTTCTCATAACCATAACAAAGGAAGCCACTAAGCAAAGAGACCTAGAAACCTTGCTAACAAATTTTTATTAAGACACGCTTTGCTGGATGTGTTTATACTTTGTTCCTTCAGATATACTTTGCCAAATTTAACACTGGTATAAGGGATGCAATTCTATTGAGCTTTATCTTCAGAGGAGTTTATGCACCTTTGCAACAGAGCTGAATTTGGCTCACTGAATATTATTACAGTACTGCACCTTGTTCCAGTTTGAGTAATTTCGGGGGCAAGTGGGAGTATCATCCAGTGGGAAATTTTTGAAAATTCTTATAAATCAGTGCAACAGTTTGTATTTCAAAGGCCAAAAAAATTGCTCTTCAAAATATTGTTATGAGACCCCTGCATGTCCTCTTTGGCAGGGATGATTTAGGAGTTTTCATGGGAGTGCTGAACTCTATCAGAGCCTGGGAAATCATTCCATCCCTCCTTTCTGTTTGGAAGCAGAGTTTTAACAAGGCATTGCTGCATATCACAGGGTGGAATGTGACACCCATTGAATGGTGCATGGCAACACAATATATTTCAAGACAAAAATGGAAGAAGAAAATTGCATCTAGTTGAAAATGCATGGGGGACTTTAAGTAAACAAAATACACCTCTACCCCGATATAACACGAATTCGGATATAACGCGGTAAAGCAGCGCTCGGGGGGGGGGGCGGAGCTGCGCGCTCTGGCGGATCAAAGCAAGTTCGATATAACGCGGTTTCACCTATAACGCGGTAAGATTTTTTGGCTCCCGAGGATAGCGTTATATCGGGGTAGAGATGTAGATTGGTTCTTTTGCACTATTCCAGCTGCTTTGTGCAGATCAGCAGCACAAAGCAGCTATAAACCCAGTTTAACCAGCAATCTAAGGATTCCAGGTGGCAAAGACACATTGTAACAGCTTGTAGACCACAACACACCTGCCCGAAGTAGAGGGCAAGGCAGCAGATATGCAGACATGGCCAGGTATCCCTCGCCCCCTAGAAATCCCTGACTGCTAGAAAGGTCCCAGGCAATTGTGACTGCTTTAACTTACATCAGGGGACCTGCTGATCCCTGGACTGAGGGAAAACCACCTTTGTTTCACCTCCCTTGTCCTGGAGCAGTGCTTAATTTGTGCCGGGGCTTGCCAGAGCTGAGTCCAGCACCTCTAGGCACCTCATAGCCCCGGCATCTCTGGGCTTGGTGCGTCAGTTATGAAAGTAAAAAAATTACTTGAGCCCCGGCCAATCTTTCATTATAAATTAATCACTGTCCTGAACTAAGCACAGCTCAGCATAGGATCTGGACTAATGTAGTTACCAGGGCTTGATCCTGAATTACTTATACAATCGTTACTCAAGCAGAACTCCCATTGACTTAATTATGGGTGCCATAAAACATCCAAGTGATGGACTATAGTTGATAAACTAAAATACATGCCTAATGTGCAGTTGTATAGCACTATTTGCATTGTGACTTTTGCACAGCACACAGCATAAAACACATTTTGAAAATTTCCCATTGTTTATCTGCAGTATGGCAGACTAGATCTAATTTGAAAATACCTGCATAAACGAACATTTAGTACTTATGTTTTATCTGTTCAGGGCCTGATCCAACTTCCAATGCTAATAATCTGGCACCTTTTTAGACCAGTGATATCATACCTAGAAGGATAACATCTCCAATGGTTCTGTTGGTCATCCAAGTTCTATCAGTCAAAATCACTATTCAAGGATTAGCATAGGGATAGAAAGTTGGTAGAAAGGAAGCGAATGAGCTCATGAGTCTACAGCTCTGATTGAAAACCATATTTTAAAAAGAAAAACCTGTCAAAATCTGATTTTGTTTTCTTCTTGTTCAAGAAAATTTTTAATGTGACAGACAATGAGATAATGCCAAGAACAAAAAGAGGCAGGGGGATCTTAATGAGAAATACGGGACGACAGAGAAAATCAAGAACTGTCCACGTGGTATGTTATTAATTCTTACATAAATATGCAATAGAATTTAAGTTAATTCATACTGAATGCTGAAATGTAAATGCATATTTCATATGTTTTTGTTTAAAGGCATGGGATCAATTTCCCTCAAGTGCTGCCTGTGATAAATGGACTCCTTTTGCGTTTACCTTTTTATAAAGCTGAACATTAAAAGAAAGCCAACCCTAGGGCACTGCAGCAAATATAATTTATTTTATCCACAAAGGGCCCCTAAATTCTACTCAATGGGTCTCTGATGCACTACATATAACTAGTGGATGAGTCAGCAACACCATCAGAAAAATTGATGAATAAGCACCTTCAGCACAGTAATTTAGGAATAGTTATTACAATAGATGGGTAAAGTGGTTCCAATAAAAGAACCCCCAGTTTGAATCTCAGTCAAAACCCTACTCGATTTTTTTGAGCTTTGAAAAAAGTTAAAGTTTTCATATGTCTCTGTATTTCCTGTTTATTTTATCCAAAAGCAGAAATATCTATCGTAAGTATTCATGTGGCCCCCATTAACACACCATCTTTCATGTTTTACCCCCATTTTACAGATAGGGAACTATGGCACAGAGAGACCATGTGTTTTGCCCAAAATCACAGAGGAAATCTGAACCAGAGCAAGGAACTGAACCCAGGTCTCCTGACTCTGAGGCTACTGCCCTAATAGCTGGACTATCCTTTCTCTCAGTGTGACAGTAGTGTGAGAAAAGCTACTCTGATAGTATTTCCAGCCAGGCCTAAATCAGGAAGTACCAGATAACTCACGAGGGTAATTTTTGTGCGATTGCCAGCCTGATCTCTAGGCCAAAGAAATCTGGATTACTGAAGGGTCTGAATATCCCTGAATTTTGAAGAAATTTTGATCCAGATCCATAGCCGTATCATTACTGATGGTTTTTGAGTGCCAAAATATATGGCACGCAGTTCACAAAACTTAGTAAAGAAATTAGGTAAAACCCTGGCCCCTTTGAAATCAACAGCTCAACTCCCATTGGCTTCATCGAGGCCAGGATTCCACCTGTGATCCCTACCTGAAAAGTATGATTTAAATTCATCATGTAAAAAAATGTTAGGATTACAAATTAAAACAACAAAAAAGGATGAGGAAGCAAGAGAAGAACAAGGGTAATAATAATGAGGTTACTCAATAATGGCCTGGTCCGGATCCCATTCAATCCAATGGAAGATGGATTAGGCCCAAAGCAGTTACTTATCTTGATAGTTAATTCAGGTTTTGTACCTTTCCCTTCTTTCACTTCCCATTGGTAAGGCAGCGGAAATCAAGAGAGGTAGTTGGGAGTGCAGTTTTAGGGAGGGTATTTCAAACGCAAGGGAGCAACATGGAAGAAAGCATAAAGACACCAGGAAAAGGAGGCAGCCATAGGGATGTCTGTCTGCGTCATTGGTGAAGTGAAAAGGATGGGAAAACAAGAAAGGAAAGCAGATCAGGGACAAGAAATTCAAGAGACTGAGGTTCAGGGGTTTCTCTAGCTTTGGACAAACATCTGAATTCTTGGATGCTTAACCTGACCAACTGAGCCTCTGGAGAATCACCCATCACATACGGCTTGAGCTGAGGAATTTCAACTCATTATGAAGACATAAACAAGCAGCAACAGACCAAAATAGAAAAAAAAAAAAAAAAAAAGAGCGGCATCTCCTTCTTTCCTGTTTACACCATAGTTTGGATTCTCTTAGTAAAGTCAACAGAAACAATCTCTTCATGTGGAAATAAAGCAGTTGCTAGACAACTAAAATTCTCATTTTAATTACTATAGCACGTCATTAGTTTCTGAAGCCAAATCACTTCCCTGGCTAGTGCAGCTGTTCAGAAATACAGTCCATGGGAGGGAATCGGGATCAAGCTTTGAAATGAGATGATAAACTAAAGATGGATTAAAAATGAGAAAAATAAATACAAAAATATAAAGCAATCTTGCACGGAAAGAAAAACAAGCCTTGGAAAGAAAACAGATTCAGCAAAGAAAAAGAAAATGTAGGTACTATAAAACAAATGACAATGAAGGCATCACAGAAAGTGTTAATGTTCTAGAAAGAGCACCTTTTTTCTGTACCAATATTAATGAAATATTATTACTCAAGCATTATTTCCCCATTTTGCAGATGCGTTGACTGATTTGGTCAGCAAGCCAGAGTTTGAAAAGTTGTGTGTACAATCCATAGCTCCCTATGTTCAGTGATGTGCTTCAACCATTAGAGCAGAGGTGGGCAAACTATGGCCCGCGGGCCACATCCGGCCTGTGAGACCATCCTGCCTGGCCCCCGAGCTCCTGGCCGGGCAGCTAGCCCCTGGCCCCTCCCCTGCTGTCCCCCGGCCCCCCACAGCCACACCGCTGCGCGGGCAGTGCTCTAGGCAGCTGGGCTGCACGCTCAGGCAGGGCAGCGTGGCAGTGGGTCTGGCTCCGGCCAGGAGGCGCAGCTCCAGACATGCTGCTCTGAGCGGCATGGTAAGGGGGCCAGGACCAGGGGGTTGGATATGGGGCAGGGAGTCCTGGGGGGCAGTCAGATGACAGGGAGCAGGGAGCGGTTGGATGGGGCAGAGATTCAGGGGGGCAGGGGAAGGGGAACAGGGGGGATTGGACAGGAGGTGGGGTCCCAGGGGGCCTGTCGGAGGGCAGGGGTGTGGATAGGGGTCGGGGCAGTCAGGGGACAGGGAGTGGGTTGGATAGGGGATGGGGTCCCGGGGGGGCGGTTAGGGGTGGGGGTCCTGGGAGGGGGCAGTCAGGAGACAAGGAGCGGGGGGGTTGGATGGGTGGAGGGTTCTGAGGGGGGCAGTCAGGGGGCAGAAAGTGGGAGGGGTTGGATGGGGGCGGGGGCCAAACTGTTTGGGGGGCACAGCCTTCCCTACCCAGCCCTCCATACCGTTTCGCACCCCGATGTGGCCCTCAGGCCAAAAAGTTTGCCCACCCCTGCATTAGAGTCTACTCTAGACCATACCCCCTCTTTTCCAACTGCTTCCCCAACAGATGGTGGACTATGCCTAAACACATCTAGTAAACGTGCTACAGCAGCTCATTACTTCAGTATTGACTCTTTAGACCAAATTCTAACTTAAAGGACATACAGAGAGGTCTCAGTGAGTTTATTGGGAATTATGTATATGCACCCGAGGGTGTAACTTGGCCCTTGGTATATTAATTAAAAGGAACATGGGACTCAACACCACTCTGCGGTCCAGACCACAGTGTACAGACAGGGAGTGATATGTATTCATTTGAGAGAAATGCAAGAAAACAATGCCACTTAGGAGTTTTGGAAATTTTATGGTTGGAGGGCTGTTAGTGTTGTATATTCCATTATGATTCCATCTGGCATGGAAGTAAATCTGGAGAAGATTAATACCAAATACACATTTTACAATGAGACCCAAAATATTGTATGTATGAAATGTAACATGTTGAATATACAATGACTAATGTGTTATAAAAGACATAATATTGGCATAATGGGAGGAGACAACTGGAATCAATTTGCTGTCTTATTTTATGACTTTCAGGGTAGAGAATTGTATTTCCCTCCTTCAAACAGAAGTAAGATGACATTTTCTCACTCTCTTTCCAACCTTGATCTACCTCCTTACAAATAAAAAAAAAAAATGCTTATCTTAAAAACTATCTAAAAGGTACCAGTTCCACCTAAGGATTAAGCTGTCATATAATGGTGGACTTTAAAGTAGCTAAACACAATTTTAGAAGAGCCGATCAAAAGCAATTGAAACACTAAAAATATTTGCATGCTTGCTTTCTAAAAATCTATATTTGGTTTTAAAATGACTTTAAAATTTCAACTTAAAAAAATCAATCATAGGCTGATAACTTTTATAACAATTTAAATCATCATAGTTAGCATAGGGGGCTTCTGAATTAGAGTTCACAATAGTGCAGGGCAAATTTTCAAGTTTTCCAGTCCCTGCTGGAGCTAGACAGTGCAGAGGCAATGAAAAACAGTTACTGGGGGAAAATGGTATTTGAATATTTACAAAGTTTCAGCTTAATTCTAGGACAGATCTGCATGTTAGTTCTTATTTTATCTTAATTGATCCATTCATCTTTCATCCTTAATGGAAACATCATCTTAACTTTCAATACATGCTGTGGCTTTGTAGATCCCTGAAGACTTCTTTGCTACAATTTGACAATGTGTCTAGGGAATTGCATGCAGGGCTAGGAGCCAGAACTTCCAAGTTATAATCCCTGATTTGCTGTGTGACTTAAGTCACAGGTTATGTTCTCCGTTGTCTCAATTTGCACATCTGTAAAATTAGGATGATGGTATTTACCTACGCTTCAGGCATGTTGTGCAGTTTCAGTAGTTCTAATCCAGCTGCACACATCACCATACTAACTAGCATGTTTGTAAAGAATTTTGAAAATATGAAGCACCATAGGGCCCAGTCCTGTGAAGTGTTGGGCATCCTCAACTCTAACTAATATCACTGGGAGTTGAGGATGCTCAGCACCGTGCAGGATGTAGCCCTAAAAGTACAAAAGTATGTTTATGATCGGGAGTATTAACTATTCACAAGTAACATTTGTCCAAAACTCTCCAGAAATTGAGACGCAAGAACCAAGGATGAGTTATTATTACTCCAAACAAACTAGTCTCCGAAAAGACACATTTTCCCCATTACTGTACCTGAAAAAGATATTAAGTGGAATTTTCCAGTCTCCTCTCTAAAGAACCCCTCTCTAACCTGCCCTCCCCCTCCTCCCAAGCTGAAAAGAACAGTCACTGACTACATAGAGTAGTGGAACTGCTGCTAACACAGAACCCGACTGACTAGTGAAGTGTCAACATGACACTTCCCAAAAAACCCTTCTTCTATGGAACACAAGACTTTACTTAACACCCTGAAAATAGGACTGGTACTGAGCTTCTAAATGTTTAGTGAAATCTGCTTTTATTTTTAAATATACAGTTATATGGTAAAATTTAACATTACCATTTGGGAGGTGATTTTTTTAAGCACTCCAGTGTCTCTACTGATATTATAATTACAGGATGTAGGTGATAGTTATGGTCTGTTTTTTATATTTTTACTTTGTGAAGAGTTTACTTTGTGTAATCGCTCAAGGCTAGGTGGTTGCTTTAGGCACTTCAGGTGGTAGATATGCTGCAACACCTCAGGAATAGCCCTGTGACTCTCAGACACCCTCTGAGGCACAGTTCCCTCCCTCCTTGGATGGTGGTGGGAGTTGAGTAGCAATTTGCTGCTGGCTTAAACCAGTGTTGGGGGACAGAGCCAAGACTCTGGACACTCCCTGTCCACCTGGAAATAAGCGTGTGTATGCCTAGACCCAAGGTCCAGGTAGGCTAACACAGGGAAATAAGAGGTGGTCTTGAGGGAGGGGAGTGTTTCCTTACTCTTCCCTATTCCTTTGTGTGTGGTCAAATGGTCCAAGTCACAATTGAATCCCTCAGATTTTTACTTTGTGCACGTGGCTGTGATCCAAGGAGTAGGGCAAACATTTATACTCAGAATTAAAGCTACATGTTAAAGCTACCTTTGGAATACCTGATTTATTAATTATTGTTAATAATCATTTGTCTGGACCAGGACTCCATTGTGCTAAGTGATGTATAAACACAGAACAAAAATGGCATCACTATTACGAAGCCAACGGTTACCAAGAGTTACCCCACAGTATCTCAAATACTGCTGCTATTTCCTCTTTTAAGTGTAAGGAGAAATTGATATCTTGGACAGTCTGTTGTAACAGCTGGCACACAATTACTCTTTTAGTGGGGCTCAATAGAACTGAGAGGTCAGGGGGATGTAGCCTCACCCTCTTCTCTGTCAGCTGAATTACTGTTTACCTCCAGTACAGAAATTAATATTAAAAACAGTCCTTTCAATTCTGGGGGTTATTTTAAATGCTTTGGACTCTTGTCAGCACTGCAGAGGCCAACAGAGCTAAGCAATAAAACTGGATTTTATTCTGGTTCATGCATCATCAACAGGAATGGGAAGCAGAACGTACTGGCCTAGGACTCAGGAGACTTGGGGTTCATGTCCCTGCTCCACACAGGCTGTGTGTGTGACTTGGTTAAGTCACTGAGTCTCAGTTCCCCACCCATAAAACGGGAATAATGATACTTCCCTACCTTGGGGGGGATGTTGTCAGAATCAATACATTAATAACTATGACAGGAGTGGGCAAACTTTTTGGCCTGAGGGCCACATCTGGGTATGGAAATTGTATGACGGGCCATGAATGCTCACAAAATTGGGGATTGGGGTGTGGGAAGGGGTGAGGGCTCTGGGGTGGGGCCAGAAATGAGGAATTCAGGGTCTGGGAGGGGGCTCTGAACTGGGGCAGGGGTTTGCGGTGCAGGGGGGAGTGAGGGCTCCAGCTAGGGATGCAGGCTCTGGGGTGGGGCTGGGGATGAGGGTTTGGGGGTGCAGGAGGGTGCTCTGGGCTGGGACTGAGGGGCTCAGAGGACAGGAGGGGGATCAGGATTAGGGCAGGGGGTTGGGGTGCAGGAGGGGGCCAGGGGTTCAGGCTCTGGGTGGTGCTTACCTCTCACAGCTCCCGGAAACAGTGGCATGTCCCCACTCCGGCTCCTATGCAGAGGCACAGCCAGGCAGCTCTGCACACTGCCCCATCCGTAGGCGCTGCCCCTGCAGCTCCCATTGGCTGTGGTTCATGGCCAATGGGAGCTGCAGACCTGGCGCTTGGGCGGGGGCAGCATATGGAGCCCCCTGGCTGCCCCTACACATAGGAACTGGACGGGGGACATACCACTGCTTCCAGGAGCCGCGCGGAGCCACAGCACACATGGATCGGGGCAAGCCCCAGACCCCACTCCCCGGCGGGAGCTCGAGGGCCGGATTAAAATGTCTGAAGGGCCGGATGTGGCCCCCAGGCCATAGTTTGCCCACCCCTGAACTATAAGGTGCTCAGATTCAATGGTTATGGGGGCCACATAAGTACCTAAATATAGACCAGAATTGCTTACTAAACTCCAGTTAGTGAACCCTGTGGAAGCTGGTTGAAAGCAATAGCAGTGGAGCTGCACTTGTGTCATGGAGGGCAGAACTTGGCCTGCAAAACCATTATTACTCATGATGAGGTATGAGCAGGGGAAAAAAATCTGCTTGGATTCTCAGATCTGGGGTTGAGGGTGCAGAGCTGACTGTTAGTTAAAAAAACAAACACACACCTTTGCTTGTAACCTGAGCATATTAGCTGTGTAGCTCATCATGAGTCAATAAACATGGACTCATATTCAGAGCAGAACTAGACTTCAATTTTTAAACAAATACATATGTGAGTTTTACAAGCTCACAACTGAATATCAAAGCTAAATCAAATAACCCAGCTGTCCTACCTCTGGAAGTAACTTACCAGTTTGATTATAATTTTCCCCAAAGTGTAATCAACAATTTTGGAGACCCCATTTTCCCTCCTTTATTCCTAAGTGGTTTTCAACTCTCCTGTAAAATCGACTTTGAAGTAGTTTTTTTTTCCCTTTGGGATCCTTACAAGAAATCCCAAAATGTGTAATTTTGCCAAATTGTGGCCTGATTAATACTATGGAGGAAAAAACAGAAATAATTTACAACATTTCTCCAGAGATTTCACCTCCTTCTCCTCCCGTCGTCAGGTCATCCCTTGGAATGCATACAGAAACCTGGAAAATATATAGAGCATGGACTATTCCCATGTGTTTATTCTGGGTCATAAAAAAGATTTTCAAACACTCAAGGCAAGAATTTAAAGTTAACTATTTAATTGCTTAATTAGCTAGTTCCCCCATGCTTCCTGAACAGAAAGCTAAAATCCTGATTGTCTTCTAGGGTGCACCCACACATGCATTATATGAGGGAGATCAATATCTGAAATAGTGTAGACAATGAGCACTGTGAAAATTATGCCATAAATATTATATATACATATGCATATATTATACACCAAAAACTGGCACTGAAATATCATTAAGGTTGAAAAATCAAGCACTCAGATGTTAAGACAGCGGTGGGCAAACTATGGCCTGGGGGACACATTCGGCCCTTCAGACATTTTAATCCGGCCCTCGAGCTCCCGCCAGGGAGTGGGGTCTGGGGCTTGCCCCGATCCATGTGTGCTGTGGCTCCGCGCGGCTCCTGGAAGCAGTGGTATGTTCCCCCCCCCCAGCTCCTACGTGTAGGGGCAGCCAGGGGGCTCCGTATGCTGCCCCCGCCCCAACCGCCGGCTCTGCAGCTCCCAATGGCCATGAACCACTGCCAATGGGAGCTGCGGGGGTGGCGCCTGTGGATGGGGCAGCGTGCAGAGCTGCCTGGCTGTGCCTCCACATAGGAGCCAGAGGGGAGACATGCTGCTGTTTCTGGGAGCTGCGTGAGGTAAGCACTACCCGGAGCCTGCACCCCTGGCCCTCTCCTGCATCCCAACCCCCTGCCTTAACCCTGATCCCCCTCCTGCCCTCTGAGCCCCTCAGTCCCAGCCCAGAGTACCCTCCTGCACCCCCAAACCCTCATCCCCAGCCCCACCCCAGAGCCCGCATCCCCAGCTGGAGCCCTCACTCCCCCCCGCACCCCAACCCCCTGCCCCAGTCCAGAGCCCCCTCCCAGACCCTGAACTCATTTCTGGCCCCACCCCAGAGCCCTCACCCCCCCACTCCCCCACACCCCAACCCCCAATTTTGTGAGCATTCATGGCCCACCATACAATTTCCATACCCAGATGTGGCCCTCAGGCCAAAAATTTGCCCACCCCTGTGTTAGGAAATGCCAGAATAAATGTTGCCTGTTGCAGCCCTGCCTGTAATTCATATGTATTTGCATTTGTAAAGTCATGTAGTCCCCACAGACTTGATGGTGCTGATGATCTTGCACTTACAGCATGCTTTTCTAATCTAATACTGTAGTAAAGTCTGCAAAGTACCTTGTGAGTCATTTGGTTGAAAAGCGTGCTATAAATGCAAGATCCACAACAGTGGAGGTGAGGTGTGTTTTATTTAAAGCCCAAAATTGCCATCACCACAAATATGCAAGAAACTAAATGCAACAAAACGAATATAAAAAATATAAAAACTCCACTTTTAATAAGAGAATGTAGCCCTGGTTCAAGGAAGGATATTCTACACATTTTTTTAAAAAAAGAACGAATAAGCTATTAATAACTATTGTCACTGTTTTCAAGGTAAATGCACCTTTGACCCCTTTATGGGGGTCTTCACGGCCTCCTTAAGGCCACCCACTTAGGACTAAGGCGGCTAGCAGTCACTTTTCTTGGGGCAAAGTCCCATGATATTCTTCCTTTTGGACCAAGATTTAAACTGCAGATTTCTGCAATTTACTGTGATCACCTCGCCATGTCTGACTTTAGTTCAGCATCTACCATCCTGTTCTCTCAGGGGCAACTAGTGACCAGCCAGCCTTCATAAAGCAAAGTATTATCTATTCAGAACAAAAGCATTGCAGAGGAAACCTATCTTCGAACCATCAATAGCTTCTATGCAGGTCTGGATTACAAGGTTTCCACCTGGATACCATGGGAGATTTCAAAGTATTTCAGATCCTCTCATAAGACCTGTGCCTCTGGTCACAGTGTCATGTCAGTCAGTTCTCGGAAAGAGTGTGTGAGAAAAGACATACCTCCTGATGTAAGGGAATCTTACAGTATCTCTAAAGAGTATGTCCTCACAGTGGTAATGAAGCTATGTGGTTTTTCCAGCTACATCACACACAAACTCTGACACAATAACAGATTAATTAATGAAAGAGTTTCCTTTCTAGAAAAAAAAAGTCCACCATAACTGGAACATTAGAGGGGTTTTTTTTTAAATAAAATTGTGATAAAAGAAAATTAAGGCCCCCAATCCTGCAGTGAGCTCCATGAAGGCAAGTCCCCTTCAACCACATGGAGGCCCATTGAGGTTAGTGGGGTTTCCCCTGCAGGGAATAGTTTGCAGGATCAGGACATAAATAATTTTGTATCTGACAAAATGACAAATCAGTTAAAATAGATAAAATAATCTTATCAAGAAAAAGGAGACAAAGTGAGTAAATTGCTTACCAAAGGGTGTTCATTTTAGAATGGATTTTATAAAAGAAAAGTCCAATATTAGAAACATTGCTGGGAAATTTTAAACATATTATAAGGCTATTACTCTCAACTAGTTCAAAAAGAAGTATTTAAAAAAAGTTTCTGGATAATATTAATTTACTTAAATTAGACCACCAATAATAAATTTGATCTTTTGAGGAAGTTGTCAATGAAATCTTTTTGCTTCCTTCTAATGCAGCCCTTAGACCAGAATTTTACAAAATAAGTAAAAAAACACTTATTGTTGTGCTGCTGCAAATCTGTAATGTTCTGAGTTCAGAGTTACCCATGAAAATGATGATGAATACAATATTTCAATTAAAGGGAAAGTTAGGGAGAATTTTAAGTTTGAGATCAAAATACTATCTAGTGTTCTGGCTTTAAGGTTGGAGGATCTCCTTCCTAATTAAATACATAGAGACTAGGTTTGTTTTGTCAAAATATGACACTCCTTTGACACTGTTAGAGTCCTAAATGTCCTGCACATCGCCAGGTAAATAACAAAGCTCTTCAATGAGACTATTCATATACTTAACACTTTATTGGACTGAAGTCTGACCCCAACATAATTTTGTCACTTGACACAGAGAAAGTCTTTGACTCAGTTGAGTGGAACTATTAGTTTGAGGAGATGCAATGAATAGGAATAAATTATGACTTCTTAAACTAAACTGACCCTGTACAGTCCTCCTAGTGCTTCCCTGATAATGAATGGCAGGCGAACAAAGAGTTTCAATGTAATTAGGTGGAAGGCAAAGATACCCTTTCTTCTTATTTGATCTTTCTCTTGAAATCATTTCTCTTGAAATCATTGTATGTATGATTAGGGTAAAAGCGCAGTAAGTTTAGACAAGACCTAAGATACTAATAGATCCCAATTTTACTGTGATTTAAGTCAAAGAAAATTTTATCACTGACTTCAGTAGGAGCAAGATCAAGCCCTAAATAAATAGGCAAAGACATTCAGGCACAAGAGGAAGGTTATATCTTCCAGTGTTGCAGTAGAAGCATAACAACATTTCTTACTATGGAAGGCTTTCTAGAAGAAGTGGGCTTTTTGGAGAGATTTAAATTAAGAGATGGTTGCCCTTTGTTCCAGGAGTGCAAAAATACAGCATAGTCTTTTGTTCTTCTTGCGACCATGCAAATATTCGGTGACTACCCAAGTATTGTTCTCTTTGTTATGTTGTGTTTACTGGTAGCTAGTTTTTCTTTTCTGTTTAGTTAGTTAACATTGCTTCATTTTCCACTTAACATACAAAGAGCAAGGATAAGGATGTGGATTTGAAAACTTCGTACATTATAAATAGTTTTTTTGTTTGAGGTTTTTTTGGACAAAGCAATAGAAATAGTTTCAACAAAACAAAATACTGGCTTTGCAGGATATTCAAATTCAGCTATTTGAAGCCCTTTCCAAATTTATAATTCAGCATTAGCAGTGAATAGATCCAAAACACTGATTATGTCTTAAAATTTATATATTTCATTCTTTATAGATTACGGACCTACACTGATGAAAGGGATAGTAGCATTTATTTCTGTTAAAGCCCACCTGAGGAATATGCTGTCAATTGTGGATATGTATTGCCACTGTGTATTCTGTTTATTAGCATCTGGACTTCTGGTGGACTCATCAGCATATTTGGGTCCCTTCAGGAAGTAGAAATTCTGGGCCAGAACCTGGGGTCCAACTGATCTGCATGGAGTGCTGGGAGGGTTTTTTTGGTATGCATGCACATGTGGCAGCGCTTTGACAAATGTGTTGTAAAAAACTCACCTCAGCACTCCTCTGATCCTGCTGTTTCTCTGCACAGGGTCTACACTGAAAAGTTACACTGGCGTAACTATCTCTCTCAGGGTGTGAAAAATCCACACCCCCGAGAGATGTAGTTAAGCCAACCAGACAGTGCTAGGTCGCAGAGCGTGAACAATCTGAACCTTATTCAGTAGTTTACGATAAAAAAGTGCTGGGGAGTGAGTTACTATTGAATCTCCACTGTAAGTTTTCATATTTGTAGTTTAAAGGTGGATTATCCTGAACAGGTATAAAGGTCTGTGACAGAATCTATCCCTGTGTTCACACCCTACACACTATTGTAATAATTTTTGTACAAGGCATGTCTTGTAAGGTATTATTTGAAAACTCATAATTTGCTGGTCAATATTGTCTGAATAAAATAGATGTGGTAACATTATATGTGAAGTTATAAGATTTCACTGTATGATGTTATTAACACATGCTACACAAGCAGAGATTGGCAAACAGGTCTGTCCTAAACAAAGGAATGTGTGTTCTGCTTAATTTGCATTTAATCAGTAAACAGAGAGTCATCAAGCAGGAAGAGGAGACAAAGAAAGTTCAAACAGGTGAGAAAAAAGCAGCCAGGAACATCCTTCCCCACAGACTTTTTGTCCCCTGACGGAAATATTTTTCAAGAGGAGGACTGAAATGATAAAAAGGAGGGACAGACACTCCAAGGCACACCCCACCTCTCGGCCAATCAATTCACTGCACCTGAAGAGACAAAGTAAGCAATCTTTGGATTGAGATAGGGGTCCTGACCTAAGACATTTGGTCAGTAAGACTGCTGAAAGCATGTGGTAAGAAAACTTTGCTTTGAATTTAATATAGGTTGTTAAGTTAGGCACACATTGCATTTTATCTTTACTTTTCTTGTAACCATTTCTGACTTTTATGCCTCATAAATTATGCTCACTTAAAATCTCTCTTTGTAATTAACTTGTTTTACTGTTGTATCTAATCCAGTGTGTTTAAATTGAATTGTCTGGGAAACTCCATTTGGAGTGGCAAGTTATGTGCATATTATTTCTATTCAAGAAATAATAGATTTAATATAGCTTGTATTGTCCAGGAGAGGCCTGGACAGTACAGGACATACATTTCTGGAGGAAAATCTAAGACTGGGGATGTGCTGACGTCATCCTGCAATATAACCAAGGCTGGCGAGAGCCAAAGTATAACCCAAATGTGGCTGGCAGACTGCAGTTGCACCCAGCCACTCAGGGTGAGGCTTGCATGCTGGGAAAGCTGTTTGTGAGCAGCTCAGATGGGAACTCCTTCAGCAAGGTATTATAAGGCACCCAAGCTTGCAGGGAAAGGGTGACAGCTGCTCATTAGTCTAGATTGTACCCTAGATTAGTCTAGATCCTGTACCTTGGTATGTCACAGGATCCTTCCTTTGACTCCCCATATAGGTGACTGGTATTACTGGGGCTGGAAAGATGGAGGCCCCGCTATGTGAGGAATAGACAAATGGAGGCAAACTGCCAATAGAACATTATATGTTAACTCTTTCTGAATACTAGTCTGATGCTTTGTAACACCAAACAGATATACTAGGGGAGCAGAGAGAAAAAATAATGTGTTTATTATATCACTGTTCCCTATCTATAGAACTGGCCAAAGCTGAGCTCCCCCTCTTCCAACCCACAAAAAGAAAAATCAGTACCCTGAATTTCAAGTTCTGAAAAAGGAAGTTTCCTGTTAATGTTTTCCACTAAGTTTGTTTTAAAAGTTTCTATTCTGGGCTAGTTCTATGAGACCAGTGGCTTTGGTATTAAATATTTCACTATGCTGGATGGAAACAAAGTGACATATTTTGCTTTGTAGGACGGTTTGTATAGTTTGGGATTTAGTTGTTTATGTGTGCTGGTTTTGGTTGTGCTTTATGTGGAAATTTACTGAAAAAGAAAAATGGCAGCATGATAACTTCCAAGTTTCACACACAAATAATTGCAAAGTTAAAGTCAGAAGTTGTGCACAGTCCTAACAGACACTCACTCTCTCTCTCACACACACACACAAACATCACACATGATTTATTCCTTAAGAAGTAGGAAGGTAGGGATACCTTCCCCCTTCAAGGGGAAAACCATGTGAGACGCTTGTCTTTCTAGTGACTTTTAACCAGAGCCAGTGCTAGCCCATTGGGGGCCTTAAGCAGGACTATTTTGGGGCTTCCCCATACTAAAACAGGCAAGTTTTTATAATAAAAATGAATAGGGGGCACCCTGGAGCTGCTCGGGGCCCTAAGCAATTGCTTAGTCTGCTTATTCCTAGCTCTGGCTCTGCTTTTAACCCTCTGCCAACAACTTAACAGGGATACAACCTCATTTCTACCAGATAAACCAAGTGCAGCAAAACTGCAATGCACCAGCAACATTTATGGAATCAGACAAAATTGTGACAAAGTGAAGTAAACAAACTTTTTTTGTTTAGATTTTACTTATTTATAATAAAAAAAAAATCACAATCCAGTGATGGAATGTTGTGTACACCAGGAAGTCAAAGTCATGTTTACAACATTGACAGATGATTCCAATTACCCAAATAACTAACGTGTGACATTGTCTTCATCAAATTAATTTTCATGCATTTGGGAAATGTCAGTTCTGTTTGTAATAATATAGAACCTGAAAGTCACTGGATGTTCTATAGAAAATATTCATTTTAGTCTATGGTTACCAGCACTTCTAATTGGCAATAATAAAAACCATTTATTTAGAACAGAATCTGCTCCGTCATCTCATTTAGTGGTAAACCAATGGGATTACCCAAGAGCAAGATACTGCACAAAGACTCTAGTCCAGAAAGCTGCTCCACAAAGGCAGGCTGAAGTCAGTGGAGCTCTTCACAAGCACAGGAGTCCAGCCTGTCCTAACAACATAATTAAAATTGGCAGAATCAGGCCCTTAAGAGGCCTGGCAGAGGGGTGGCATAGAGTTAATACACCAGGCCTACAACAACCAGAATTCACCTATGTAAAATTCCCAAGAATCTGGCTAAACCAGCTCTCTATCTGCTTTGTACCTCAACAGCAGTACAAAGGAGTTGGAACAGAACCAGAATTGGGACCATTAGACATATGGAGCCATTAAATGGAAGCCCATACCTTACATCGCTCTGTATATAGTAGATAGCCATAAAAATTAATTACAAATTACCTCATTAACTTGCTTTTTGTCCAAATGGAAAACTTGACCAGAACTTGTTGAGGCAATTTCTTCGTAGACCTTGTAACCAATATGTGACCTATCATCACAGTCTCCAGTCAACACAAATACAACCTGGGGTTTAAAAAAGAAAAACACACAAAGGAAATGAAAATATAGTCAGTCAGCACCTATGGCAAACCTCAATGGGAAAAATCTTACTCTCAAACGTAACAGCAAAGTATGCCAGAAAAATTGAAAGGTTCTCACTGCTCTGTGCGATGGACAGCCATTTTACTTTTGATTAATCTACTCTGAGTTCTGTACAAATGAGATGTACACCCCAAAAAAGGCAGGCAGGGGATTTGGAGCACAGCTGGATTCTGTACCTACTCCAAACATAATACTCTAAATGATTTCAATGTGATTTTTTTCAATTGGAGTTCTATATGGAAGGTGAAGCCCATCATGATTGAGTGATGGAAAGTGACTGATTGACTGAAGAAAACAGACATACAGAAATCATGTCAAGAGGGGATGAAATAATAAATCTTATATCAGCACTTTTTATTCCCAGAGTAATCAGTATTATAACTCTCAGACGAATCCACAGACACCAATGCAACTGCCAAGAGGGCCAAGAAACAAATATTGGCAGTGGAATATCTTATAGTATTTAACTAATAACCTTAATTAATGTCCCTTTAATTTCAATTTTTATTAATCAGATCAATTTAATTTACAACAAAATAAACAATAGTTGCTAGAATGGCAACAGTATGACTCTTTTACAGAGAGATATCACAAATATCTTGGAAAGGAGTTTTTCTGGACAATGCTGCTACTGCATTGGTAGTAAATGGGTAAATAAACAGGAATGGTAGAATATGAATCTTCTCCTTACCTGTGACTGCTTCTGCTGAATGAGCTGGAGTACTTCATGTGTCAGCCTATAATCTTTGGATCGTGCATCAGTAAATACATAGATGAAAGAACCAGGAAGAGAAATTTCTAGAGCAATTTTGATTGCACCAATGCTCATCTCTGGACAGTCACCACCACCCTATTCACAATTAGAGAAAGAAAGAAAGAAAAAACAATCACAAGAAAGGAAAATGGATGTTAGGTATAATAATTTGTTTCTTTTTCAGAAAGATCAAGGCAGATTTTTTTTCCAGCTTCTAGCATTTTATCCTTTTTTTTATTCACAGCATTGCATGGTTTCTGAAAAATACTTATTTTATTAAAAAAAAAAAAAAAGGGCAAGCCAAGTTTTAAAATTTCCCATTGATGGTCAAGTTGTAAAAAAAATGCAATAAAGATACTAACAATCAAACTACAATCAAACAATGTCTACCTCTGTAAGAGCGTGTCTGAGCAGGGATGCTAGTAACAATGAGGAATGCATAACACACTGACTGATCTATTCCTTCCTACCCACCTACCCACACCATACCCATACCCAGAATCTACCTGCCATTGTATACAATGGGCCATGTTCTGTTCTCAGTTACCCAGGCAAAAATCTGGTTTAGCTACATTGGTTAGATTTACACCTAGATAACTGAGAGTAGGAGAAATAGCTCAAATAGTTTATAGTTTGTTTTTATGTGTATGCGCACGTGAAATCTCTGTCTCTTGCAGTTACAAGCCTCCCTCACTGGTGACAATGTAATTGTTCCAGTGGCACATAGCCCTATTGGGAGGTCATAGACATAAAGGGAGAAGTGATCTCTCAGGTAGCCAGGACAATCCTATGGAAGACTTTGAATATCAGAATAGCAAGACCTTAAACTGGACTCTGCACTGGGGAGCAGAGTGGATAAAAATCAATGATTTTTTTTAAAAAAAATATATAAAAAATCAGATTTTTTTTATTTAAATTGGATTTTTTTGATAAAATGCTTTTTGAGGAAAAAACCTAGCTAAAGATAGTTTTTATTAAGATACATTATAGCACAAAGATATCTCATCATAGAATAGGGATTATAAATTCTAATTCTATAGTATGAGACAATATATTCATGTAATGTTTAAGAAAAGTTTTGTAAATGAGTTCCAATAGTTCATGGATTAGGGACCCAATCTTATGGGGTTCCACAGGCTTCTGTATAGATTATTTAGGTTAATCTTTCTATCTACCCAATGGGACTCAGTGCTAAGTCTAGAAGATACCATCAGAGATGCTTAATTTTGCAGTTCTCAAATGTGGATTTGTGTCTCCAGAGGTAATGTGCTTGTTAACAGCAAACATGTTTTAAAATAAATAAATAAATATATAGAGGTGAGAAATAACAGACCTCAACTCTATTGTTCCTCTGCAAATTTGTGTACACAGAGTCAATCCCTTACCTCTCTCTAAAAGTGCAAAATTTCAAAAAGTTCAATGAATAGAAGATTTTTTGGGGACGGAATAGATCTGGACAAGGAGAAGAAGTTTGGAGATAAATATGACAAGCAAGGGATATATGCTTTTTTGTTAACATATTCTATGTTTGCTGTTGAAGAAAAAAATCCAGAATACATAACATTGTTGTTTTAGTTAAATAAAACAATTTAAATGTCTTTCTGGTGATGTTCTCCTCCTAATACAGCATGGCAAGAAAATCTTCCCAATATTAATGATTAACCTGTTAAATTGGAGATAGTTCACCTCCCAATGACTTCATAAATATCTGCTTCAATTACCTTTGGTAAATGAAATAACCAAACAATCATTCATTTTCTGATATAGCTGTAAAACTAATCTGATAAGTTTTCAAAATATATCACTTTTTAAAAATGTATAGTGTTTACCTTCTAAAAATGAAACCTACATCTATCTCTGAGTTGTGAAGAATATGTATTAAGGTTATAACAACCAACAAGAATGCACTTTTATGTAGAAAACTATGATTAAATCGAGTCTTCCTAACTAGTGATGTAAATCATGATTAATCAAATCCACCCTGCTGGGGGAGAACCAGTATATGGAGCTTAGGCCATGGGTTACAGGGGATGTGTTTATAGTAACCTGTGTTCCTAAGCGGGCGGCTTCAGAATTTATACTAGTTGGAAGTTGTTGAGGTTTTTTGGGGTGGGGAGGAGGGGTGTTTAATCAAAATATTGTTAAGTATTGCTAAGTTTAACATTATCTAATTTAATTTCTCCGCTTAATTTAAAATTTATGGAAAAATAACGCTTAAACAAAAGTTCATATTTCTTGCATAAATATAACGTTTGCCTGTAGAAGACAGAACTTTCAAAGCATCTGAACTATGCATCACATCCCTGCAAGAGATGAGAATGACAAGAAACCTCACCACTTTTGGAAGTAAATGCAAAACTTAGGGCTTGTCTGCACTTGAAACGTTACAGTGGGAGGGGTTCTCCTGTCAGCATAGTTATTCCACTTCCACAAGAGGTGGTAGCTAGGTCAATGGAAAAATTCTTCAATTGACCAAGTACTGTCTACACCAGGGGTTAGGTCTGCCTAACTATGTGACTCAGGGGGTTGGATTTTTCACACCGCAGGGAGATGTAGCTATGCCGATGTAAATTTTCAGTGTAGACCAACCCTTATTTCTTCTACTTAGCTTTCCCATAGTAAATTCCTCACACACATACACACACACACACCCCAACACACACAAACAAATCTCTGTGATTAAACTACCTCTCCAGGTTGAGAAAAAAGAAAAATATAATGTTATTGTTTTTTCTATACTTTGGAGGCAGTCCAATATCACAATGAAGGAGAGATTAATAAGACTGGGACTTTTCAGCTTGGAAAAGAGATGACTTGGGGTATGTCTACACCCAGCCGCTAGTTCGGCGGCTGGGAATCGAAGTTCTGGGTTCGACTTATCGCGTCTTGTCTGGACGCGATAAGTCGAACCAGGAAGTCGACGGGGGAGCCTGCCTGCCGCGTGTGGACCGAGGTAAGTTCGAACTAAGGTACTTCGACTTCAGCTACATTATTCACGTAGCTGAAGTTGCGTACCTTAGTTCGAATTGGGGGGTAAGTGTAGACCAGGCCTAAGGGGGAATATGATTGAGGTCTATAAAATCATGACTGATGTGGAGAAAGTTGTGATGGGTTCGGTCACAGAGACCTCCTTGGTACTGTCATCTGATGTGCTGAAATTACCTCTAAGCCTGTGTAGCAGGGTGGTTACCCGCTCCTGCCCTTCAGGGCTTAAAACAGCCCAGGAGAGGGCTCTGGCTGGGGCAAGAAGCCTGGGCTGATTAGGGAAGGTAGGCTCAGCTGTGGCCAAGCCCCAATCAGGCCCAGCTGGCCCCTATAAGAGGCAGTGAGCCAGGAGCCCAGTCAGTCTCTCTCTCTACCTTTAGAGGGAGAAGGGCTTTGCTGCTAGGGAGCATACCGGGGTACCTAAGGTGGAGCAGGACTGGGGGAAGGCAAGAGGAGCTGGGGAGCTCCGGCCTGGAAACCCCACAGGCTGCAGGCCTAGGGTATGGCCAGCTGGGTACTGGGGTTGCAAAGGGGCAGCCTACGGGTAGGCAGAGGCAGCAGGTCCAAACCCCTTTGCCTGTGATGAGTGGCTGATACACTGAAGTCTGCCCCAGTGAACAGGGGCTAAGTGATGACTGGCAGTAGCCAAGACTGAGGCGAAGTGGGGATAGTGGGTGGGGGTTCCCCTGGGAGGGGGAGACCCTGAGACTGAGGGGTTCTGCAAAGGCGGCAGAAACCCAGTGAAGGGGCACCGGGTCCTGGGAGAGACACGGGGGCCAGCAGCGGTAAGGCGGATCACCGGCCTGCAAAGGGCGCTCCGGAGCTGGGATGAGCTAATTCCCACAGACGACCAGCAGGAGGCGCCGCCGGGTGAGTCCGTGCACTGCTACAGCCCATTTTCCCTGTCAGCTTGGGACTCCAGAATCCTGCCTTGTTGAGCCAGTCATGCCAGCCTGCTACAACACAGATCCAGGTCTGAAACACGCCCCCAAAGCTGCAGGCTTTAACTGAAAACCACTCAGCAGGTTACCTATCTCCAGCACCCAGACACCCAGCTCCCAATGGGATCCAAACCCCAAATAAATCCATTTTACTCTGTATAAAGCTTATACAGGGTAAACTCATAAATTGTCTGCCCTCTGTAACACTGACAGAGAGATATGCACAGCTGTTTGCTCCCCCAGGTATTAATCACTTACTCTGGATTCAATAATAAACAAAAGTGATTTTATTAAGAATAAAAATTAGGATTTAAGTGGTTCCAAGTAATAACAGACAGAACAAAGTAAGTCACCAAGTAAAATAAAGCAAAAATACGCAAGTCTAGCCTAATACATTAAGAAACTGAATACAGGTAAATCTCGCCCTCAGAGATGTTCCAAATAAGCTTCTTTCACAGACTAGACTCCTTCTTAGTCTGGGCCCAATCCTTTCCCCGGTACAGTTCTTGTTAGTTCCAGCTCAGCTGGTAAGTAGGGGGTTTCTTATGACTGCAGCCCCCTTTGTTCTGTTCCACCCCCTTTTATAGCTTTGGCATGAGGCGGGAATCTTTTGTCTCTCTGGGTCCCCACCCTTCCTTCTAAATGGAAAAGCACCAGGTTTAAGATGGATTCCAGTATCAGGTGACATGATCACATGTCACTGTAAGACCTCATTCTCCATTCTTTCAGGGCTGGCCCGAAGGTACCCAGGAAGGTTTGCAAGTAAATACAGCCATTCACAACCAATTTTCCTAGTTAATGGGAGCCATCAAGATTCCAAGCCACCATTAATGGCCCACACGTTGCATAGTTATAATAGGACTTCAGAGTAATACTTCATATTTCTAGCTTCAGATACAAGAATGATACATTCATACAAATAGGATGAACACACTCAGTAGATTATAAGCTTTGTAATGATACCTTACAAGAGACCTTTTGCATAAAGCATATTCCAGTTACATTATATTTACACTCATAAGCATATTTCCATAAATATATGGAGTGAAACATCACAAAAGTAAATAAGGAAGTGCTATTTATTCCTTCTAATAAAACAAGAACTAGGGGTCACCAAATGAAATTAATAGGCAGCAGGTTTAAAACAAACAAAAGGAAATATTTCTTCACACAATGCACAGTCAACCTGTGGAACTCTTTGCCAGAGAATGTTGTGAAGGCCAAGACTATAACAAGGTTCAAAAAAGAACTTGATAAATTCATGGAGGATAGGTCCATCAATGGCTATTAGCCAGGATGGGCAGTGATGGTGTTCATAGCCTCTGTTTGCCAGAGGCTGGTAATGAGCGACAGGGAATGGATCACTTGATGATTACCTGTTCTGTTCATTCCTTCTGGGGCACCTGGCATTGGCCACTGTTGGAAGACAGGATACTGGGCTAGATGGACCTTTAATCTGACCCAGCATGGCCATTCTTATGTCATATATATAGACAGACAGACAAAATATGATGCTTCTAATAATCTTCCAGATCTCAGCGAGGTTGGATCTTTGAATGGTAAGCAATGGAATGTTAATCTGTTAGGCTTTGTCTACACTACTACTTTTGTCAGTAAAACTTTGGTCTGTCAGGGGGTTGAAAAAAAACACACCCCTGACTGACATAAGTTGCAGCAGCAAAAGTGCTGGTGTGGACTGCACTATGTCGGCAGGAGAGGCTCTCCTGCCGACATAGCTATTGCTGCTCATTGGGAGTGGTTTAATTATGCCGGCAGGAGAGCTCTCTCTTGCCAGCAAAGAGTGGCTACACGGTAGACATTATAGCAGCACAGCTGTAGCTGTACAGCTGTGCCGCTGTAAGGTCCGTAGTGTAGACATAGCCTTAGTAACTATAAAGGTTGTAATCTCAAAGAACTGTTTACATATATGCTCCCAAAGTAGGAATACTTTATCATCTTCTAATGTAAAGAGTGTATCTGTTCTTTAAATGTAATTCTAATTATAAAGCCCTCCAAAATGTCCCTTCTGACTTTTATGGGAAAAGCAAGCCATAAAGCAGACAGCCAAAACACTGGGAAAAATAAGTCTCAAAAAACCCTTTTTGATTTTAATGTGTCAGAAACTCATCCTGGCAATGTTTTTGTATCCTAGAGGATAGCTCAGTATATCCCAATTAATTTTAACTGTTGTTATTAAGTGTCCTCTTCAACAAATGACTCCTCTGCTTTGTGTGTTACATGTGGAGACAAAGGCTAGACAATGGTTACTTCCTACAGTTCTCTTCCATTAAGGAAAACCTCTTGCTAGTCACACTTAAAATCTCTCAGAGTATTGTTACACACCAGCGAAGTGTTCTATTATGCTAATGTTTATTTTCCATATAAATAGTAAAACTACTTTGTTAATCACTATACACAGCGTTCCCAGTACAGCAGGAAACAGAAAACACAAAGGGCTGCCTTTTCAAAAGGTAGATCACATTACCAAAAAAAATGATGGAGGAGAGCAGCTTTACATATCAAACTTTTCCTAATGAAAAATTCCTTTAGAATTTTTTTTTCCAAATTGCAATTAAAAATGCTTATAGTTACGTCCTGAAATTCCCTGGAAAACTAGTGTTAGGTTCAGTCTAATTTGGATAAGCACCCAGGAGCTCCAATTAAATATCTGAATTTATCTGAACTAGCCACATTTCTGAGGCCTAAATTTAGCCTTGGTTTAACTCAACTGACTTCAAATAGCGTTGCATCCACTTATACTATGGCTGAATTTGGCCCTTAGTGTGCAAAATCTGACTGGAAACATCATTAGAAAAGACTCTTCTCATTAAAACAGTGATAATTTTTCTATTGGGCTCTATTAAATTAAGCACAATCAGGGGCTCCTTCTATAACTATTAGCAGCTGAAAGCCTGTGCTGTCACACTGCTATAATTCAGAAAATCCTGTATAAAAAAGCCAAAAATGGTTGAGATCTTAAAAACTGGATAGTAACAAACATGGGGTTGGTCCTGCTTTGAGTTGGGGTTGTTCCTCCCTTGAGTAGGGGGTTCGACTAGATGACCTCTTGAGGTCTCTTCCAAACCTAATCTTCTATGAATCCCAGTGATGATTGAACCTGGTGATAGTCTAAACAAAAAGAGCTCGTGCTTTTTAGCTATTTCCATTGCTTCACACTGACTCAACAGACATTGTAGGCTTCAGAGTGATGTCTGAGGTTATTGTGTGTGGTAACTGTGTTATATGAGTGATTGCGCTGATTTGTGTGTGGGTTGTGTTGTGCTGGGAAAGTTGTGTAGATCTGTGCGGGTGGTGAATGAGGGGTGTGTGCTACTTTGAGGGGCTATTTGTGCTTGGGGTTATTGTGTATGCTGGTTGTGTTTTTGTGTGGATGGTTGTATTGATTTGTGTCTGAGGGGGTTGTGCTGGGAGATTTGTGATTTGCGTTCAGGGATGAAATCCTGGGCCTACTGAAATCATTGGAAGTTTTGTCATTGACTTCAGTGGGACCAGGATTTCATCCCTGGTTTCAGCTCCAACTGCTATAATAGCAAGAACCCACCTTTTAAGAAAGTGGGTAAGAGAAGCTGGGAAATTTCCTTTTCGAAATATGCAAAGTCAGGGGCTTTTCCCCTAAGGTTTGTTGATTTAAGCAAATTATACCCTTTTTTACATACTCAGCTCTAGGGTGACCAGACAGCAAGTGTGAAAAATTGGGGTGGGGGTGGGGGGTAATAGGAGCCTATATAAGAAAGACCCAAAAATCAGGACTGTCCCTATAAAATTGGGACATCTGGTCACCCTATTCAGCTCATCCTTTTAGGATGCACGTTCCCTTCCATACAACTGGAAAAGAATCTATCTGGAGAATTTCATCTTTTGGAATATTCTTTTGAACAGATCACTGATTTAGCAGAACTTCAATGAGAATGCCACAAAATACAGTTCCCCCTTTTAAATTTCATGTAGATTTGAGAAACACGCTGCATACATGAAGAAAGAATAGGGTCACTGTATAATTAGGGGAAAAGAGAGTAAAGTGGGGTTTTTTTCATATCCTGCCATCAATCAGTGCACAAAATTCTCATTTAAGTCAATGGGTGCATTGCATTAAAAATAAAAAAGATGATGGTAATATATAGACAATAGTCCTCTCACCCTTACTCTCAAGATAAGGCCCACTGAAATCAGTGGGACTAAATAATAACAGTAAAGGCTGAAGGATTAGGCTTGTATTGGAAGCGCCCCCTCTAGCAATTCGTTTAGTCTGTGCTTTTGTTTTGTGGACAGATTGATTTTGTTATCCACAAATGACCCAATTAGATGGATGTCAAGTTTAGCCTTGATGATCTCCAATGAAGACAAATTTCATAATCTCCCTTGGCAGCTCATTACACTGTCTAATTGTTCTGATAGTTACAAAGCTCTTCCTTAAAATATTTAATATTTGGCATGAATTCAGTCCATTTTGATTAATAAGAATAACTGCTCCATGTCCTTTCCTGCTGCATTAATCTCTCTTGTTGCAATGTAAAGATGATCTGCTTCTCAAACTGTTTTTTTTCCCCAGTGCTTTCTTTCAATTCAATTTCCTGTGTCTCTTAAATGCTGTATTTGGAAACACACACATGGCAAATGGTTGGAAAATGCTTCATTGTTCTGGGAAAAACCCAGGAGTTTTAATCAAAATATTACATAGTTCCAATTACTTTTTAAAATTTAAATTTCTGGTCTTTCAAATATTATAGTTCATTCAAATGGATGCATTTTCTGTACTGATATTAACTTATTTAAATGCCCACAGTTTGAATATGAAGTTATTAAAACAATATGCCATTGGCTAGAATTTAAAAAAATTAAATCATAACTTAAATAGAAGTTTATAGTAATTTTTAAACAAGTTGTTTGGAACTAAGACTTTGTGCTAAACATTTATTACAAGCTTCATCTAATCTGCAAATTATTTGCAAACATTAGCTTTTGGCTTCTTTTCATCTAGAAAACAGCAGTTTTTCAAGTTATTTTTCTCTATGCCAGTTATGAAAAACAAACTGAGGGTGGCAGACATTTTTAAACTAGCTAATTTAAGACAAATGTCAAAACAGGGTGGTTGGGTTTTATTATTCAAAATATATTATTGTTTTCTCTGAATTTCTAGTTTAGAATTTTCTGCTACATTTTAAATTGTATTCATTGTGTTACACAAAAGAGCACCACCCAATTACAAGTAGCTTTTTATTAAAAGGATTCCTAATGCCAGTTTTCTAAGCCAGATCTGCTTTTAAGCCACAGAAGATCTAGATCTGGTCTCCACTACAGAGTTAGGTGAACGTAAGGCAGCTTATGTCAGCCTAACTCTGTGAGCATCTACCCTAACATGTAGCTCCCTCCGACGTAATTTGCCCACTACACTGACCTAATAACAACTCCACCTCCATGAGAGGCATAGCGCTCAAGTTAATGTTGTTAGGTCGACGCAGTGTCGACACTGTGTTGCTTATCGACGGTTGCTGCCTTTCAGAAATCGTCCCATAATGCCCCACACTGGCAGTTAAATCGGTGTAAGTGCTTCCGGTGAGGACACTCACCGTCAACACAAGGAGCATAGAGTGGACATATAAAACCAATTCAATTACTGTGGTGGCTGTACGTCAATGACTTAATTTTGCAGTGTAGACCTACCCTGGTCCCGCACTACTAAGGTTTGGTCTACACTAGGAACTTATGTCGGTATAACAACATCGCTCAAGTGTGGAAAATCCACACCCCAGAGCAGTGTAGTTATACTGACCTAACCTCCAATGTAGCAGCACTGTGTTGATGGCAGAAGTCCTACCGCTTTTCGGGGAGGTGGAGTATCTAGGCCACCGGAAGATGCTCTCCCATCAGTATAGGTAGCATCTTCACTAAGCGCTACAGCCATGCAGCTGTGCTGCTGCAGCGCTGTAAATGTGGACAAGCTGTCACTCAGGCAGTACTCTAAGGAGGGAAGGATTGAATCAAGCAAACGCTGCCCCAATCTGGCATGGGAATTTTTCCATTGTTTTAAAGAGGAAATAGACCAGATCTTCTTTGACTAAGAGCTTGTCTACACTGGCACTTTACAGCACAGCAACTTTCTCGCTCAGGGATGTGAAAAAACATCCACCTGAGCGCAGCAAGTTTCAGCGCTGTAAAGTGCCAGTGCAGACAGAGCACCTCCCAGCACTGGTAGCTATTCTCCTCGTGGAGGTGGGTTTTTTATAGCACTGGGAGTGCCGCAAATATACAAGCCACGTTAAAGCACTGCCACAGCAGCACTTTAACATTGCCAGTGAAGACATGCCCTAACTCAGGGACGGTCAAGCTGAGCCTGAGAAGGAGCCAGAATTTACCAATTTACACTGCCAAAGAGACACATTAATATGTCAGTAGCCCCGCATCAGCTCCCCCCCACTCCAATCTGCAGCGCCTCCCAGCCGCCCCACCAATCAGTGCTTCCCGCTCCCTCCCCACGCCTCCCGCCCGCCACAATCAGCTGTTATGCAGTGCACAGGAGGCTCTGGTGGGGATGGGGGGGAAGAGTGAGGGCATAGCAGGCTCGGGGGCAGGGGTGGAGTGGGGGCAGGGCCTGGGGCAGAGCAGGGGGTTGAGCACTGAGCACTCCCCGGCACATTGGAAAGTTGGCATCTGTAGCTCCAGCCCCAGAGTCAGTGTCTATGCAAGGAACCACATATTAACCTATGAAGACCGCATGCGGCTCCAGAGCCATAGGTTGGCCACCCCTGCCCTAACTGCAGCTCCACCCAAATCCTTCACCTAGGGGCCCAATTCTGATCTCATTTACAGCACCTTTAAACCAATGGAATTCCAGTGACTGCAAAGGAGTTACTCTTGATGATTTACATCAGTGTGAGATCCGAATCAGACCCTAAGGCGATTCCCACTCTGAGCCATCTGACTGATGAGCACCGCTACTAACACAACCCAGGAGATTTGCATGACGACAGAGAGTGCTTCAAGAACTGCGTCAATCTGATGGAAAATTTACCTTTAATCAGCCTGTGTCAGGTGGTAACCTGGTGGATGATGTCACACAACCTTTCTTATATGTATATTAACTAAATTAGATATTTTGTAGAGCTGGTTGAAATGTTTCAAAATTGCAGACAAATTTTTCCCACACAAAGAAAAAAGACGGTTACTCACCTTTGTAACTGTTGTTCTTCAAGATGTGTTGCTCATATCCATTCCAATTAGGTATGCGCGCGCCGTGTGCACGATCGTCGGAAGATTTTTACCCTAGCAACCCTCGGTGGGTCGGCTGAGGCGCCCCCTGGAGTGGCGCCCTTATGGGGCCGGACATATGCCCCTGCCGACCCAGCGCCCCCTCAGTTCCTTCTTGCCGGCTACTCTGACAGTGGGGATGGAGGGCGGGTTTGGCATGGATATGAGCAACACATCTCAAAGAACAACAGTTACAAAGGTGAGTAACCGTCTTTTCTTCTTCGAGTGCTTGCTCATATCAATTCCAATTAGGTGACTCCCAAGCCTTACCTAGGCAGTGGGGTCAGAGTGAGATGTCGCAGAGTGAAGGACCGCTGAACCGAATGCCGCATCATCCCTGGACTGCTGCACTATGGCATAGTGGGAAGCGAAGGTATGTACTGATGACCAAGTCGCTGCCCTACAGATGTCCTGTATGGGCACATGAGCCAGAAAGGCGGAGGACGAAGCTTGAGCCCGAGTAGAATGGGCAGTGAGGCGGGTAGTTGGGACACCAGCTAAGTCATAGCACGCATGGATGCATGATGTAATCCAAGACGAGATTCGCTGTGAGGAGACCGGGCGGCCCTTCATCCGGTCTGCCATCGCTACGAACAGCTGGGACGTCTTCCTAAAAGGTTTTGTTCGTTCGATGTAAAAGGCAAGAGCCCTATGAACATCTAGGGAATGTAGCTATTGCTCTCATCGCAAAGCGTGCGGCTTCGGAAAGAAGACCGGGAGGAAGATGTCTTGGTTGACATGGAAGGCAGACAACACCTTAGGGAGGAAGGCAGGGTGTGGTTGCAGCTGTACCTTGTCCTTATGGAACACCATATACGGTGGGTCCGATGTGAGGGCCCGAAGTTCCGACACTCGTCTAGCCAATGTGATAGCGATGAGGAAAGCTGTTTTCCAGGAAAGGTACAGAAGCGAGCAGGTGGCCATCGGCTCGAAGGGGGCACCCATGAGTCTAGATAGGACCAGATTGAGGTCCCACGTAGGGGCCGGATGACGAATTTGCAGGTACAGATGTTCCAAACCCTTGAGGAACCTGCTGACCATGGGATTGGAGAAAACCGAGCACCCGTTTTCGCCAGGGTGGAAGGCTGAAATCGCTGCTATGTGTACTCTGATGGATGAGACAGCTAGGCCTTGCTGTTTCAGGGACCAGAGATACTCTAGAATGGTAGGTACTGGCACCTCCAGAGGGACAGTATTGCTCAAGGCACACCAGCAGGACAAGCGCTTCCATTTGGCCAGGTATGTGGACCTAGTGGAGGGCTTTCTGCTACCCAAGAGTACTTGCTGCACTGAACTGGAGCAACGCAGCTCAGATTGAGTTAGCCATGCAGCATCCATGCTGTGAGATGGAGGGACTGCAGGTTCGGATGACATAACCTGCCGTGTTCCTGAGTGATCAGATCCGGCCACAATGGTAGAGGAATTGGTTTGGTCACCGACAGATCGAGGAGTGTGGTGTACCAATGCTATCTGGACCACGCCGGAGCGATCAAGATTAAGCGGGCCTTGTCTCTGCGTAATTTGAGAAGGACCTTGTGGACCAACGGAAATGGAGGAAAGGCATAGAGCAGGTGGTCTTTCCACGGTATCAGGAAGGCGTCCGACAGGGAGCCCGGGGAGCGACCCTGGAGAGAGCAGAACACCTGGCACTTCCGATTCTCACGAAAGGCGAAAAGGTTTATGTGGGGAAATCCCCACTTCCGGAAAACAGAATGGATAACGTCCAGACGTAGCGACCATTTGTGAGTCAGGAAGGACCTGCTGAGGCAATCTGCCAAGGTGTTCTGGACTCCTGGGAGAAACGACGCCACCAGGTCGATTGAATGGGCTATGCAAAATTCCCAGAGGTGTATGGCTTCCTGACAGAGGAGGGACGACCGCGCTCCACCTTGCTTGTTGATGTAAAACATGGCTGTTGTGTTGTCTGTGAAGATTGTGACACAACGGCCCTGAAGGTGTTCGCGGAATACCTGACACGCCAGGCGTACTGCTCTCAGTTCCCTTACTTTGATGTGCAGGGTTATTTCTTGTGCGGACCAAAGACCTTGTGTGCGAAGGTCCGCAAGGTGAGCGCCCGAGCCCAGAGATGACGCATCATGGTCAGGACTAGAGAGGGCTGTGGGGCATGGAATGGCATCCCCCCACAAACAAAGCTGGGGTTTAGCCACCAACCCAGAGAGGATAAGACCTCCGTCGGTACCGTGAGTACTGTGTCCAAACTGTCTCGGCCTGGATGGTACCCTGACAAGAGCCAGGTCTGAAGTGGACGGAGGCGTAGTCTGGCATGTCTGGTCACGAAGGTGCACGAGGCCATGTGGCCCAGAAGAACAAGGCACGTGCGTGCTGTCGACGTTGGGAAGTTTTGGAGGCCATGAATAATGGTCATCATGGACTGGAAGTGGGCCTGTGGTAGGCACGCCCTGGCGAGATTCGAGTCCAGGATCGCCCCAATGAAGTCTATTCTTTGGGTTGGCTCCAAAGTGGACTTTTCGATGTTGAGCAGCAGGCCCAGTTGCCTGAACAAGCTCAAGATGAACCGAACATGAGACCGCACCTGTAGCTCGGAACGACCCCGAATGAGCCAGTCGTCGAGGTACGGGAACACTTGGATCCGATGTCGGCGGAGCGAGGCCGCTACAACAGCCATACACTTTGTGAAGACCCTTGGTGCTGTGGACAGGCCGAAGGGAAAGACGGTAAATAGGAAATGCTGCTGGTTGACCACAAAGTGAAGGAATCGCCTGTGCAGCGGGTAAATTGCTATGTGGAAGTACGCGTCCTTCATGTCGAGGGCGGCGTACCAGTCTCCAGGATCCAGGGAAGGGATAATGGTCCCCAGGGAAACCATGCGGAACTTCAACTTTACCATGAATTTGTTGAGTCCGCGCAGGTCCAGGATGGGCCGTAGTCCCCCCCTTTGCCTTGCAGATTAGAAAGTAATGGGAGTAAAAACCCCTGCCCCTCAAATCCTTTGGGATCTCTTCCACCGCTCCAATAGACAGGAGCGCCTGTACCTCCTGTAAGAGGAGTTGCTCATGAGAGTGGTCCCTGAAGAGGGACGGGGAGGGAGGGGTGGAAGGGAGGGGTGAAACAAACTGAAGATGGCATCCAGTTTCCACCATGCGTAGGACCCAGCGATCTGACGTTATGCAGGACCACGCAGGGAGGAAATAGGAGAGGCAGTTGAAGAAAGGCGGGAAAGGATCCTGCAAGGAGACTGGTGCTCCGTCCTTGGGCGCACCTTCAAAAGTTTTGCTTGGGCCCCGCCGATGGTTTTGGGGGGCCCTGATTCTTGCCTGATTGAGGACCAGAATGTCTCCTCCTATTACCACGACCATGCCTTCTAGCGAAGTCTTGCCGTGGTCGAGGGTTAGGGTAGGTGCGCTGCGGTTGGGGCTGGAAGGGCCTACGTTGCGTCACTGGGGTATGCATGCGCATGATGGCCCGGTTGTCCTTCAGACTCTAAAGTCTGGGATCAGTTTTGTCTGAGAATAGCCCCTGGCCATCAAAGGGCAGGTCTTGAATAGTCTGCTGCAGCTCCGGTGGAAGACCGGACACTTGTAGCCATGAAATGCGGCGCATAGCCATGCGAGTCCTAGCCGCCGAGTCCACCGCGTCCAAAGACGCCTGCAGGGATGTCCTCGCCACTTTCTTGCCCTCTTCTAGCAAGGCCCCAAACTCCTCCCTGGACTCCTGGGGAACCAACTCCTTGAACTTCCCCATCGAGTTCCAGGTGTTATAATTATAATGGTTCAGGAGGGCCTGCTGGTTAGCTACCCTGAGCTGTAGTCCACCCATTGAATAAATCTTGCGCCCGAATAAATCCAGGCACCTAGTGTCCTTGGACTTAGGGGCAGGCGCTTGCTGGCCATGTCTCTCCCTCTCGTTCACAGACTGTACAATGAGGGAACAAGGTTGGGGGTGAACATACAAATATTCATAGTCCTTAGAGGGCACCATGTATTTCCTCTCCACCCCTTTGGCCATGGGAGGAATAGATGCTGGGGACTGCCAGATCGTATTGGCATTAGCCTGGATGGTCCGAATGAAAGGTAAGGCTACACGTGTGGGAGCATCGGCCGATAAAATGTCCACCACCGGATCCTCAACTTTCATCACCTCCTCCACCTGGAGGTTCATGTTCTGTGTCACCCTACGTAGCAATTCCTGGTGTGCACAAAGATCTATAGGCAGTGGGCCAGAGGAGGACATGCCTGCCATGGCCTCGTCAGGCGAGGATGAGGAGGACACCCCCGGGACTAGCGGATCCTGGGGAAGGTCTGGTTGAGGAGGGTCCCGGTTGCCCTAGGTCCACCATGCTAGGGGCATGGGCCTGATCTGATGGCAGGGCAGTCGCCTCCGAGGCTATCGGGGGAGGGCGGCTCACAGTGGCCTCAGGCATCCGAGGCTCCGAATGGGCAGAGCGAGAAGCGCCTGAGGGGACACCTTGGGCTTGGTGGTATGCCCAAGGAGTCCAGAAGGACCATTGTGGGGGTCCCTGGTCAGGATCCTGTCCTTCATCTTGCCCCTGGCTAGCACCATCCGCGTCTTGGCCCTGGACGTGGTAGCCACTCCCCGCTTGGGACAACATTGAATTTGGTCGTGAAGGCCAAGGCGGTGCCGAACGCACATGCTGCGTTGCACCGTCCTGCTCTGTCGCTCCGTGCCTGGGAGCTGGAGACCGGTGTCAGGGTCTCGAGTGGGATCGCGATCGGGACCGATAGTCATAACGGTGCCGGGAGGTCGATCTAGATCTCGACGAGGACCTACGGTCCGGGCGGTGCCGGGATCGGCTGCAAGACAATCGGTGCCAGGAACGGTGCCGGGACCTGGATCGGTACCGATCATACCGGGAGGGAGACCTTCATGAAGCGGAGCGGCGCCGCAAGTATGACCAGCGCTGAGATGGGGATTGGTGCCGGGACTGAGAGCGATACCGAGACTGGGACCATCGGCGGGATCGGGACCGCAACCTGGACCGGGACCGAGATCGGTGCCGAGCTGTCTCGCTCTGCGATGGAGGTCGCATGAAGGTGGGCTTCCCTATGGATGGAACAATCCGCACCGGCGGTGCCGGAGGGTGAGACGGTCCAGGCTCAGTCAGCGCGATCAGGTCGTGAGCGGTGGAGAAGGTCTCCGGAGTGGACGGCAGGCCGAGCTCAACCACGATGTGCACCGGGGAGCTTGTGTGCACCGGACTCAACGGCACTTGTGGCACCGGAATCGATGGTGCCGGAGTTGGAGCCTTTATGGGGCAGTCCGGCACGGGCTGTTGCTCCAATGGGGGCACAGGCGGCGCCTGCAACTGCACAGGAGCAGCAGGTGGTTTGTGCTGCTTCTTGGGCCGCGGAGACAGTGAGCGGTGTCGCGTCTGTACCGGTGCCGGAGATGTCCAGTGGCGAGAGTCTTTGCTGGTGCCGGGTTGTTCCGGTGCCGGAGGCACGCTTCGGACCGACGGCGCCTGGTCTGCTAAGTGCCGCTTCCATTAGGAGCTGTTTTAAATGAAAGTCCCGTTCCTTTTTTGTCCGAGGCTTGAAAGCCTTACAAATGCAGCACTTATCTGGTTGATGGGATTCCCCCAGGCACTTCAAGCAGGAGCGTGGGGGTCTCCCGTAGGCATTGGCTTGAGACAGACCGAGCAAGGCTTGAAACCCGGAGACCTAGGCATGGGCTCTGGTACCGGGGAGGAGGGAAGGGGATAAACCCCGGTTCCTCCAAGTACTATCTACACTATCTACAACACTTACTATTAACTACCCTATAACTGTTAAAACTACACTAAACAACTATCTACAGTACAACGAGTAAAGAGCTAGGGAGGTGGGGATCAGCTCCACAGTTCCAACGACCGTCATGGGCGGTAAGAAGGAACTGAGGGGGTGCTGGGTCGGCAGGGGCATATATCCGGTGCCATAAGGGCACCACACCAGGGGGCGCCTCAGCCGACCCATCGAGTGTTGCTAGGGTAAAAATCTTCCAACGATCGTGCACGTGGCGCGCGCACAGCTAATTGGAATCGATATGAGGAAGCACTCGAAGAAGAAATTGAAAAATTTCAACAAATTATTTGCAGTTTTTCACCCAGCTGACAGAATCAGTAAAAAATACAAAATACAAAATAATTCTCAGAATTTTCCAACTTGTTCTAGTATTTTGTATTGTTGAACAAAATCAGTAAATTTAGTCACCCTGTTGTAGAACAAGTCACATGGGTGTCAACTATGCATGCAGGGCAGCTAGCATAATAGGGCCTGACTAGGGCCTCTAGTAGAAACAAGTGAGAAAGAAGGCTAAGGAAATAAGGACCATAGCAAGTACCATATACAGAACAGGTAAGTTACTCACCTGAACATAAAGTTCCCGGAGTTCATATTGAAATTTCTTGGAATCTGTGGTAATTGTCACTGGGCCAATTTCTGGGATGAAAAGAAAAAAATGAAAATTGTGTAATGAGATTGCAGTAAAATCCCAAAGGCTATTAAATTACAATTGCCCTGAGAGTCAATAATTTCAGTCATACAATCTGGTATTTTTAAAAGGGTTTTTTTTTTTTTAAATAAAGAAAAGCAATAACATTGTATTTAATGATAAAAGAGCAGAATACTATTTCAAGGCACTGGCCTGTATTGGGCATCATCTCTCCCATCCCCAGCATGCCAGGGGAACATATGCACTACACCACACCTTTTGACAGTGAAGCATGCTCCCCTTTCTGCAGCCAGCCAGCTCCATGTAAAGCAAAATACTGCAGCTTTCAATTACTAATTTTTGACACAAAACCCTTCGCATATTAGCACTTGGAAAAGGATAGCCATTTAAATGACCATGTTAAAGGAGAGTTGAGGGGTTAATGCAACAGAGGGCTGCTGACTTACAGAGAAGGTGGGTCTGATTTTAAGTCTACCAGTCTTGAATAATTAAAAACAACTCTGATAATTTTGTACAGATATTATTCTTAGTTCCATGTGTCTTAAACACATACATATACACTGGTCTGTCTGTATGTGTCTGTGTCTCTCACATGCACGCACTGCTGTTTTCTTTTGCCCCATATTTGTATTACTCCTGGTGATAGGGAAGGGGAAAAAAATAGTGGTTGCACCAGAAATTAATACGAGTTTGTTCCAGATGTAATTGTATGTCTGAGTGTGAGAAACTGAAGTCCTTTAGCCACAGACCAGATCAGCAAGCTTCTCCCACCAATGTTACACAAATGTGCCTCAAGACCCAGGCCAGGCCTGAAGGGCATCTCCCCTCTAGAAGGGAGAACATAGTTCAGCCTCCATGCCTGTTCACTCCCTGGTCTCTCAGATCAAGGCTGCCAGCAAAAGCACAAACTATAAATCAATTCCAATTCTGGGTTTTGTGGTGTAGGCATGTGTCTACTGACAACCAACCTGAGATCATCAAATTCAACTCAACTGGCCATCAAACCACCAGGAAATAACTTTCAGTAATCACAGGGCTCTATTCATAATGGCAACATAGAGGCGGAAGTTTAAATATCACATTAACACATACACACCCCAAGCCATCCATTCCCTCCTGATGTCTTCCAAATCATCATCCAGTGTGCTTATAACAAAATGTTTCCCCAAGTGTCCACATTTATTTCCCATACTCACTATAAATTAGAGCTTTTCTAAATGGGGATATAAAATAGCTATTTCTGATTCCAAATTAACTCCATAAATGGATACTCTTAATCTGGAATAAAAGCATCCATGCATGAAGTTAATCAGGAATAGTTAATCCACTTTAAATCCACACCCTACCTTATTCCAGATTACCTTTCATGTGTGGACAAGCCTTAAATGAGTATTTAATATCCATGTAATCTTGATATTTTTTCCTTTCCAACCATCCAGACAAAGCTTCACTTGATAGCACTTTCAGCAGCAACCATGGCTGCAGTCTAGCATGATCACACACAAGGGTTTATTTTGGAGCTGTGTTTATGAATGCCTGGCGCTGTGTAGTTTTCACTTGATTTACAAAAGTCACCAGAGAGATCATAGAAAATATTTCCTAGTGTTATGAATTTATAGATGCCTTAAGGCTTTTATTATGGCTTTGATTTGAACCATTTATCCATAAATGCTGTTTGTTAAACTATTTAACACGTTATAATTTCATTTAAAAAATCTGTCCATTTTAAGAACACTGTGTTCTTTGAATAATTTTGTTTCCCCATTTCCCCTTTCCCATCCTAATCCTGCCTCACATTCACTCAGCAATTCATTTCTTCTTCTTCCTTTCAGGCTTCTTTAAAAGCATATGCCTGCAAGAAGTTGTCTCCAAACTGCTTAGGTTGAGGTCTATCCACTGACAACTATTGTTCTTAATATAGGCTGTGTGTGTGTGTATATATATATATATATATATATATATATAAAAATCTAGTTCCTAGAGTGGATGAAGAAATAAATGAGCTGGTGGTTTTATGTATGTATGTGTGTGTATCATTTATTTCTTCATCCACTCTAGGAACTAGATTTTTAAATCCCAGAGCAGTAAGTGCTTTTGAAAATATTTTCTCTGCTTATCAAAGAGAGATCTAGAAACCCACTATTGGAGACATGGAGCCAGATCCTCAGCTGATTTAAATCAGCATAGCCAATTTAAACCAAGTGAAGATCTTGCCCAGTTTTAAACAGGGTGGAACCCTGTCTTTGAAAGTGAACACCAAAAAAAGACAAATATCTGTACAATTAGTTTTCATCTTGATTTTATTGTTGGGTTTTTTTTTCAGATAAGTGGAACAGTTACACTCCAATGCCTTGCGTCTCATACCTGCTGGACATACGAACACTGACGAGGTGGCTAAATTCATAATTTTCCTCCATAAAGTCATTTCCCATTATTGCATACTGGCAATTGGAGACTGAAATTCCATAACAAGCTTGAGAGAGAAAAAAAATGGGATTCAAGCATCTTCACAGAATAATTAATTTGGATTTTACCTCAAGATGGTGAAGTTGTCAATATACAGTAGCAATTAATTTTAATCACTCTTAGAAATTCAGCACATGTATACTGCCGGTGTCAGAGTCAATGAAATTGCTGTGTTATTCAGAGGTGAAAGTAAGCCGGCATGCCCTGGTAAGGCATACCGGCAAGAGCCGGTGCACCGTACTGGAGCAGATCGGCTTCCCCTGGCAGCAATTTAAAGGGCCTGGGGCTCCCAGCAGCGGCTGTAGCCCCGGGCCCTTTAGATTGCCACCAGAGCCCTGCTGCCAGAGCCATGGGGAAGAGGCGGCGGGGCTCGGGCGGCGATTTAAAGGGCCTGGGGCGTCTGCCACAACTACCACTCCGGGCCCTTTAAATCGTCCCTGGAGCCCTGGGGTAGCGGCGGTGGGGCTCCGGCGGCTATTTAAAGGGTCCTAGGCCGTGGCAGCTTCTACCGCCCCAGCCCATAAAATAGCCGCCGGAGCCCTGCCACCGCCTCCCCAGGGCTCCGGGGATGATTTAAAGGGTCTGGGGCTCCGGTAGCCACTCCCCGAACGACAAAAGTTTTATCAACGAAAAGCGCCGGTGTAAACAGCGCTTTGTCAGTGGGAGAGCTCTCCTGCCGACAAAGCTACTGCCACTTGTTGGGGGTGGAAGTTTTTTTTTGTCGGCAGGAGAGCTCTATGCTGCCAACAAAAAGCAGCTACACGGTGCGCCTTTTAGCGACACAGCTGTAGAAGCACAGCTGTGTCGCTAAAAGGCACATAGTGTTGACATAGCCTTAGTAGCCTGACACAGTGCTTGAAGGAATTTAAGGAACATTCTTGGTAACAGTCACCATACAACACACTACAACTTTACCTTGTATATCAGCTTTCATAAACACTATACAAAATACTTTATGGAATTAAATTACGCAAGATATCACCGTGTGCACTTGGGGAAAAACTGCAGCGAGCACCCAGCCAGACACTGCAGCACACAGGGACAGAAGTAGCCAAAGCAGGGATCTCTGGTCACGTACAACTATATAATGTTCTCGGACTTTCAATGCCCTGCACTGATTGACTGTTTGCTTCAACCCTTTCCACCCCTGCCCTGTTCCCCTTATCCCCCTTTTCTTTCCATTCAGCTGATCCCCCACAAGTAAATCCACCACCTCCACCCCCCCCCAAAAGTGGAACATAACATTTTCCCCCATCAAACTGTTCACTCAGCTTGAGTGTTCTATTCCTTCCTCACTCAGTATCTTTTCTATTTAGACAATCTTGTCCCAGTGTTTCCTTGTACTCCCCCATCTTTCTCTATCCATCTGCTTGTCTTACACTTAGACTGTAAGCTTTTTGGGGCATGGATTTTTTTGTCCTGAGTGTATACAGCACCTAGCACCGAGGGGTTCTGGTCCATGACTGGGGCTCCTAGGCACTATGAGAATACAAATGATAAATTAGTAATCAAAATATCTTTTAGTGCCTGATTTTCAGAAATGTGTATGCACAAATGTTGTATTTATGTGCCTAATTTCTATAGAGTTGTAGTAATTGCACACACATAAGTGACCAACTAATACGTCTTATTACCAGTTTATCTGCATGCTCAACTGCCACAGTAGTGCATGAAATCACAGTAAACACACACACATAATTTCCATACAAGTTGCATGCCTTCACCTGAAAAGCTGCCGCTTTAGGTTTAATTCATAGCACGCTATATGTTAAAATGTCATGAAACCTACAAAAAGATCATTGGAGTACAGGAAAAGACATATTTGATTTCGTTTTCTGGTTGTTAAGTTGCTTCTGAGGTGAAGGGCAGCTACCTGAAAATTTTCTAATGTGAATCCTTACATTCAGATGCTTAAATATAGATTCAAGGGACTAACTTTAGGCACCTACATTGACAAAGCTGGGATTTCGTTCATTATGGAGGTTTCCTCCATTCTTTATTACTCTGATGCTTTTCTCCCCCCCACCTCCTCCCGCACTCCACAACTGAGGCTATGTCTACACTACAAAGTTAAGTCGACACAAGTTACGCCAATGATCATAAACCGCTATTACATTGCTTATGCATATTCACACAATGTTCCTTGTGTTGGTGGAGTGCATCCATAGTTGGCGCTCTAGCATCAATAGAGAGAGCAGTGCACTGTGGGTAGCTATCCCACTGTGCAACTCGCCACCTTCTGCAGCTAGGAGTTGTGGGGAAGCAGAGTGGATTGCAGTGCATCATGGGTGCAGGCTCAACGTCCCACGTTGCAGTATTTTCTGTCTCATCATTCCATGGGCTTCCGAATACATTTCACGCCATTTTTCAACAGCCCCCGTATACTGTGCGCCCCAGTAACCATGGATCCTGCACTGCTCTCTAGCTATGAACACAACACAGCTGATCATGCAGTATTACATAAACTTCGAATCTGAACAGGAATCCATGGTGCCGGCCCTGCTGTGTGCCATGGAAAGAAAATTCCAGATTACTTTTGGCATTCACAGAGCAGCTGCACACAGTGAACCATCACTTTTGGGCTTGGGAAACAAGCACTGAGTGGTGGGATTGAATCGTTAGGCATGTCTGGGATGATGAGCAGTGACTGCAGAACTTTCGGAGGCCCAAAGCTACCTTCCTGGAACTGTGTGTGGAGCTCACCCCAGCCCTGCGGCACAAGCACACTAAAATGAGAGCTGCCCTCTCGGTGGAGAAATGTGTGGCAATTGCTGTGTGGAAGCTAGCAACTCCAGACTGCTACTAGTCAGTCACGAATTCGTTTGGAGTCAGAAAGTCCACCGTGGGGGTTGCATTCATGCAAGTGTGCAGGGCCATTAATTGCACCCTGCTATAAAGGACTGTGACTCTTGAAAATGTGCATGAAATAGTGGCTGGCTTTGCAGCAATGGCAATAGATGGCATTCATATCCCAATTTTGGCCCCAGACCATCATCTGACAGAGTACATCAATAAGAAAGGGGTACTTCTCCGTGGTATTGCAGGTGCTTGTGGATCACCGGGGTCATTTCATTGATATTAATGCGGGGTGGTCAGAGAAGGTGCATGCCACATGCATCTTCATGAATGCTGGCATGTACAGAAAGCTGAAAGCAGGGGCTTTCTTTCCAGATCAGAAGATACTAATGCAGGATGCTAAAATGTCCATAGTGATCCTGGGAGACCCAGTGTACTTCTTACTCCTATGAAGCCTTACATGGGAAACCTAGACAGCAGCAAGGAGCACTTCAACAATAGCTGAGCAGGTGCAGAATGACCATTGAATGTGTGTTTGGCAAATTAAAGGCTCACTGGCGTTGCCTTTATGGAAAGTTAGACCTCAATGAGGAAAATATTCCCATGGTCATAGTGGCCTGCTGTACACAGCTGCACAATTATTATGCAAAGGGGGAAAGTTTCCTTAGGGGTTGAGCATGGATGCAGATCGCCCAGCAGCTGATTTTGAGCAGTCGGATACCAGGATTATTAGAGGGGCACAACAGGGGGCTATTTGAATCAGGGAGGCTTTGAAGCACCATTTTGACAATGAGCACTAGTAATGTGTCTTTATGTAATGCATTCTGCCATGTTTTATTTACTTGCCATCTGGAATAACCATTTTGATGATTGCTTCCTGAACGTGATTTGTAGTCTGCAAATGTGCCAATTGCCACAGCAGCAAGTACTGTGTGTAGGAGACAAAGATTGATTTTTGTTTCAGAGAGTTTTTTTTTTTAAAAACAGGAATAAGCAACAAACAGAAAATGCCTTCTTGAAAGGGACAAAACAGTGAGAGGAGCGCTCTCCTGAGGGAAGTTTTGATAGCTGTGTGTAAGTCTAGCTATCACTGGGGAACCTGTCCGAAGGGGTAAAGTGAACGGGATACTGCAATGGGCCAGGAAGATGCAAGAACATAAGAACGGCCCTACTGGGTCAGATCAAAGGTCCATCTAGCCCAGTATCCTGTCTTCCAACAGTGGCCAATGCCAGGTGCCCCAGAGGGAATGAAGAGAACAGGTAATCATCAAGTGATCCATCCCCTGTCGCCCATTCCCAGCTTCTGGCAAACAGAGGCTAGGGACACCATTCCTGCCCATCCTGGCTAATAGCCATTGATGAACCTATCCTCCATGAATTTATCTAGTTCTTTTTTGAACCCTGTTATGGTCTTGGCCTTCACAACAGTCTCTGGCAAGGAGTTCCACAGGTTGACTGTGTGTTGTGTGAAGAAATATTTCCTTTTGTTTGTTTTAAACCTGCTGCCTATTAATTTCATTTGGTGACCCCTAGTACTTGTGTTATGAAAAGTAGTAAACACTTCCTTATCTACTTTTGCTACACCAGTCATGATTTTATAGACTTCAAGCATATCTCCCCTTATCCGTCTCTTTTTCAAGCTGAAAAGTCCCAGTCTTATTAATCTCTCCTCATACGGAAGCCGTTCCATACCCCTAATCATTTTTGTTGCCTTTTTCTGAACCTTTTCCAATTCCAATATATCTTTTTTGAGATGAGGCAACCACATCTGTACTCAGTATTCAAGATGTGGGTGTACCATGGATTTATATAGAGCAGGGATCATCAACCTTTGGCACGCGCCGCTTCCCGCAGCCCCCATTGGCCTGGAACAGCGAACCGCAGCCAGTGGGAGCTGTGATCGGCCAAACCTGTGAACGCTGCAGTTAAACAAAGCATCCCGACCCACCAGTAGATTTCCCTGACAGGTCATGTGCCAAAGGTTGCCAATCCCTGATATAGAGGCAACATGATATTTTCTGTCCTATTATCTATCCCTTTCTTAATTATTGCCAGCATTCTGTTCGCTTTTTTGACTGCCGCTGCACATTGAGTGGATGTTTTCAGAGAACTATCGACAATGACTCCAAGATCTTTCTTGAGTGGTAACAGCTAATTTAGACCCCATCATTTTATATGTATAGTTGGGATTATGCTTTTCACTGTGCGTTACTTTGCATTTATCAACATTAACTTTCATCTGCTGTTTTGTTGTTCAGAGAATGTGTGGGTGGGATTTGAGGAGGGCATGGTAAGCAGTTCTGTATGGGCTGCGGGGAAGAAGCATGCATGTGTTCTGCTTGAAGCACTATTAGGGACTTCAACATCTCTGTGTGGTCCTCTATCATTTTTATCATCCGGTCCTGGCCCTCGAAAATTCGTTCCTGGCCCTGCTTCGTCTCCTGCCTATCTATTTTTAATTATTCATTAATTATCTCTCTCCCTGCTCTGTGTTCTTGATCTGTGGTGTCAGAAGATTGGAAATCTCCGAAACATGTCCTCCTTGCTCCTCCTGGGTCATCTCCTTATCTGGAGGAGGCGCTCCGCTGGCATGTAGGGGGTTCCCCTTAAGGGCACATCTGCAGAAGCACAAGAAACAGAGGCATAATTATTAGTGCACTCACAGCGCTGAATCATAATAGCAAAGTATACCTCGTTCTCACTGTCCCTTGGCAAGCACACAGCTCGGTGAACGCCCTAAACATGATTAGTTCGGCCCGGGGGGTGGGCGCATTCAAGATGGGGCAAAGGGTCTAGGGTTTTTTTTTTAAAGGGATCACTAGGGCCAATATTGTAAATTCTGCCACCATTTTCCACAAGTGGGAGTCATTGAAGCAGATATCTCACTCCTGAGGGTAAGCAAGAATGCAAGGGTGAATCTCCTGCATGCATGCAGCTTCAGACCGGGTCCCTATGCTGCTTGCCTGTGTGCTGCTTTGGTCCCTGCACAAGTGATTACCAACTGGTGTGGGAAAGTTTCCTACAGTGGGGGAAGTAAGAAAGCAGCTCTGACAAGGAACCTTCGGCAGAAGATTGGTGAGTACCTCCAGAAAAGTTTCCTAGAGATCTCTCTGGAGGATTCCCATGAAATCTCGGTGTATAGTAACAAACTTTTGCGCACAACCCCCACTGCGTAGCTGCACAGAGGAATAAGAAGCAGATGCAAACACAGCTAGTCTTGTATATTTCTATCCCTTAACCCACTTCTAGCTTATAACAAAGCAAAGGACAGCTCTACCTCATGTAATCGAGCAGTATCAACTCAAAATGAGCACTTACCAGTGCTCCCTTCTCCTACATCATGTGCGCCAGAGATGGAGTGCTGGGACTGAAACTTCAGGGGTGAAGAAGAGGTCCTGGCTTGCCACGGTACTGGATGACCCAGTCGCCTGCCCCATCTCATCCTCCAACTCCACTTCCTCGTCCATCACTTTGTCCTCGAGGTTGAGTCCACTGGCCGCAGTCTCCAGCCCCCTTGAAGTATCCACGGGGCTTGTGGCAGTGGGGGTCACTGCTGAGGATGGTGTCCAACTCCAGATCTCCAGCGCAGCACCAGAGTGACGGTTTGACTCCCTTGCCTCAGCTCCTTGATCTTTGTACGGTACTGATGCGTGTCCTGTTCGTAGGTCTTACCCAGCATGCCACGAGAAATCTTCCCATAGGTATCAAAGTTCCTACAGCTGGAGCAGAGCTGGGACTGCACAGTAGGGTGACCAGATGTCTTGATTTTATAGTGACAGTCCCAATATTCAGGGCTTTTTCTTATATAGGTGCCTATTACCCCCCAATCCCCTGTCCTGATTTTTCACACTTTCTATCTGGTCACCCTACTGCACAGTCTCCTCTCCCCACAGAGCCAGCAGATTCAGCAACTCTGGTGTACTGCACGCAGGAGATCATTTAGTGCATGGAGCCGCCATGGTCAGCTGGAAAGATGCAATGTGAGCTGTCAACGCTGAGCAAACAGGAAGTGGAATTTCAAAAATTCCCAAGCCTTTCAAGAGGGGTGGGGAGGGGGCAGATGCCTTTGTACCTGAGTGCAGGGCAGCGGAGTTTGAATTGCTAACCAGAGCGGTCAGAATGGGCATTGTGGAACACCTCCTGGAGGTTATTTGTGGCCACATAACTAAGCATGGTGTCTACACTGACACTGCGTCGATCTAATTTTGCCGCAAAAAGCTCTACGCCTCTCATCGAGGTGGTTCTATTTTTTTGGAGTAGCAGGAGAGTTAAATTGGCAGGAGGAGCATTGTAGTGTGTACGCCTCCACTGTTTTGTCGAAGAAAGCCAACTTTTGTCAGCACAACTGTATAAGGTAGACAAGGCCTGATTTTCCAACAACCATGACACTTGATATGGATACATCCTGATAGTTCACATTGATTAGGCTGTAATTTTATTCCTTTGTTTTGAAACTAAGTCTTCCAAACTAACCTTGGGGATTTTAGGCCCCTCTCTCTCTCTCTCTCTTTTTCACACACACACACACACACACACACACTTGATTACATATGAAAGGGTTTTTTTAAAAAGGAATGGTTGCATGTTATTGAATAAAGACTGGACTTTCTAAAACTAAAACCACAAAACTCAGCTTAATACAACCAATATGGTGTTTGGTCAGTTGCTTAGGGACAGGCTCAAACACCACTACATAGAACTGTCTGCCAATGAATTTGACAGCGATTAAGAATGTTGATATTTGCCTCCCCAAGACAAGTTTGAAAAAAACATTCCTTGGTAAATAAACAGGAAAAGTTCTCAATAAGTAAACTGATAAGTTGTTCACTTTAGTGTATTTAAAGGACTTTCCACACTGTCATCTGGCTGCATGTTTACATGAGAGTTGGAGAGTGATCACTCAGGGAAATCCTAAAATCATCCTGATTACAGATAGCTCATAAACGCTGCTATGGTGTTTGTAGTTTTGGCAAACACCAGGTAATCCACATACAATACAAAACATCTATACAGTAGAGGTTTGGTATGGAGGGCTGGATGGTCCAGAAAACTAGTAAAGACATATGGAGTCTTTCCCCACTATGCCATCGGTTCAGTAGTGGCTAAAAGTTGTTCGGTACCATACGATGGATGTTTGGCGGCCTATGTGAAATAAGTGGTCTTTGTCCAGTTCTACAGCACAAAACTACAATCACATGGTAATTAAAGCAGACCAACTAAGTACTGATTGGTCAGTGAACTATATTCTTACCCTGAGGTGTTCATTCCTCTAGGTTAGCAAAGGCAGCATCAGGGAAAACTGACTACTATGCCCAGGCTTCACCTTATTATGAATAAAGGCCTTATTCTATGGTCATTATTCAATAGATTTGTCTAAATGAGGCCTGAACTGGTTCAGGATTGGGATTTAAGGCATTAAACCAACCATGAGGAACTTAATTATGAAAGGCAGGTGGCCTTTACTAACTTCCTGTTTTCATCATGCCATTGCAGTACAATACCTACTAGCCCAAATTCTCCCATTTAGTGGCATAAATTTGAAGTAGCAGCAGGGTTTTACCAGAGTTACATCAGTGTAAGAGAGCAGACTTTGGCCCTACGTGCCTTTAAAACTGTCCAGCTACAAGCACATTTGGCCACTTCTTTTCTAGCTAATATGTGACTCATGAAGGAAATAAATCAGTTTTTCCCCCATACAACATAGTACTTTCCTTTAGTTTAGATGGTCTTAAGATTAAAATGAGGAACACTAACCAATTACATTTCTTATCAGTTCATATTGTACAGTATATTGTTGTTTTACATTAAATTGAAGTCAGATACTGAAATGCTACCGTTGAAAGAAATGTTTAAGACATCATTGAGTATATCCAGTTATTTAGAAAATATACATTTTTTGAAAATGAAAAATATATATACTGCAAAGCAAAATAAAATAATGCATACACCATGAAAACTGTACAGCCTTATTAGATAACCACCTCTCTTAAGAGATCACCCCTCAAAGTTAAGTATAATTCTGCTCCACACTTTAATTAGTAGTGCCTTTAGAAAGCAACTGATTTTTATTTTCACTGTACAGTGTACCCTATGTTTGTCATTTCAATTAATGTGAAAGCTTTAATCAGAACTCTCTATAGTAAGGCCAAAATGTGCAAATGTGAGTGCCTACAATTAGCTACATAAATCTATATTTAGTCAAGTAACAAGTGTCTTGGTTTTCATAGTATCAGAGGGGTAGCCGTGTTAGTCTGAATCTGTAAAAAGCAACAGAGGGTCCTGTGGCACCTTTGAGACTAACAGAAGTATTGGGAGCATAAGCTTTCGTGGGTAAGAACCTCACTTCTTCAGATGCAAGTAATGGAAATCTCTAGAGGCAGGTATAAATCAGTGTGGAGATAACGAGGTTAGTTCAATCAGGGAGGGTGAGGTGCTCTGCTAGCAGTTGAGGTGTGAACACCAAGGGAGGAGAAACTGCTTCTGTAGTTGGATAGCCATTAACAGTCTTTGTTTAATCCTGATCTGATGGTGTCAAATTTGCAAATGAACTGGAGCTCAGCAGTTTCTCTTTGGAGTCTGGTCCTGAAGTTTTTTTGCTGTAAGATGGCTACCTTTACATCTGCTATTGTGTGGCCAGGGAGGTTGAAGTGTTCTCCTACAGGTTTTTGTATCATGCCATTCCTGATATCTGACTTGTGTCCATTTATCCTCTTGCGTAGTGACTGTCCAGTTTGGCCAATGTACATAGCAGAGGGGCATTGCTGGCATATGATGGCATATATAACATTGGTGGACGTGCAGGTGAATGAGCCGGTGATGTTGTAGCTGATCTGGTTAGGTCCTGTGATGGTGTTGCTGGTGTAGATATGTGGGCAGAGTTGGCATCGAGGTTTGTTGCATGGGTTGGTTTTCATACAAGTTGAGCAACCCTGCTTCCCAAGGGGAGTTTGGAGTGCTTGGCTCAGGAAAAATCAGGATACTTGTTTAGGGGAAGATTTTCAAAGGCACAAATGGCAGTTAGGTAACCACATGTAAAAATGTTGGCTAAGTACATTATGCTAGAAAAATCCTATAGATGGTAATGAGCTCCAGTACTGCTTCCTATCCCATATCTGGACATCTGCCAAATATACCAATATGTAATAGGCTGTGGGAGTGGTCTCCAGACAAGAAGAAGTTACTCACTATAGCAGGATGGTTACCCCACTCCTGCCCTGAAGGGCTTAAAAAAGCCCTGGGAGAGGGCTGTGGCAGGGAAAGTAGCTAATAGGCTGATTGGGGAAGCAGCCGCAGCTGGGCCACGCCCCAGCAGGCCTCAGCTGGCCCTATATAAGAGGCTGGGAGCCAGGAGCTCAGCAGTCTCTCTCTAGCTGTAGAGGGAGACGTACCTGGCTGCAGGGACCTGAGCAGAGTACTGGAGTGGAGCAGGGCTGGGGAAAGGCAGAGGAGCTGGGGAGGCTCCAGCCTGGAAAGCTCCAGGCTGTGGCCTAGCAGAAGGCCAACGGGTACTGGGGGTTGCGGAGGGCAGCCCATGGGTAGGCAAAGGCAGCAGGTCCAAACCCAACCTTGCCGGTGATGAGTGGGCTGATACTGCAGTCTACCCCAGGCTGTGGGGGCTAGACAATGACTGGCAGTGGCCTTATACTGAGGCGAGGTGGGGGTTCCCTGGGGAGGGGAGATCCTGAGAGTGAGGGGTTACTGCCTGCAGCACCCCAGATAACGCACCGGAGTCCAGGGCGGGACGTGGGGGCCCAGCGGCAGTGGGACACTGGCCTGCAGGGGGCGTTCCGGAGGCTGGACAAGCTACTTCCTGAGACCACCAGCAGGAGGCGCTGCAGGGGTGAGTCCTGCATGGCTATACCCACTCACCCTGTTTATGGAGAATGCTTCACCAGTCAACAGCCCCAGACCTGAGGCCTACAGCCCGTCTCCACTTGAATTGCAACTCACTCACCCTCCCTCTCCCACTCCAAGAAACTCATTTTTCCTGTTATCTAAGTTGTAACAGCTAGGAGTAGCATAAATCTGAATTAGGGATGTAAATATCGTTTACCCAGTTACCTGGTTAAAGGGAGAAGGGTGGGGCTGCTTCAGCCAGCAGCCATGGGGCTAGGGTCAGTCGGCACGCCCTGGGGCTGCTGCTCCGGGCAGCAGGGCTGTGGCTTGGGTTGACTGGCTGGCCAACGTGGCCCAGGAATGCTGCTCCGGCTGGCCAGCGGGGCTGGGGTCAGCTGGCTGATGTGGCCTGGGCCTGCGGCTGGGGTCGGCCGGTGGGGACAAGGTCGGTATGGCTGCTCCGGCCGGCCGGGAGCTGGAGGTTAATGGTTAAGCTGGGTTAACCGGTAATACTAATGCTTACTAGTTAACCAGTTAACCATTTACTATTTTACATCCCTAGTCTGAATATGGGGTAAGTTGTGGACAATGCAATATTTCACATGGAGCATCGTGAAAATGATGAAGAATCACAGGAAGAGTTGCTTTCTGCTAATATTGAACACGCAACTATATTAGAACAACAAAAATAGTATTTTCCCTCAAACTTCTCTCTCTGATTCACTGTAGAGCTTCTGACTCTAACCTCCCCATGTCCCTTATGTGTGGCTACTAGCTACAGATTTGAAGAGCCAGTACACATTTCTCCTTTCATACCTCCAGACGAGTGGCTTATTCTTGGGGGAGGGGCATGTAAGGAGTAACCTTAAATACCCAGGATAGAATTGGGCCCTATGTTCTGGGACTTCACCCAACTACTGTGAGGTGACATTTTATTGTGATATTTTCTTTCTCTGTCAAGAGAAATTGATAACTACAGATGTGAGGAAGAGGAGGAAAATATCTACAGCCCAAAATCTCTCCACCAGCAGCCCTAGAGAATGTAAGTATTAGCACTCCCTTACATCACCATCTGGGAAGAACAATTTGTAACATAAGGCCTGATTCTGCAAGATGATGAGCCTCCTTAACTCCCACTGAAGTCAATGAAAGTTGTGGGTGCCCTCCACTTCAAAGTTGGCAATAGGCACTTTACAGGAATGGGTCAACAGTTTATCTACCCAACAAAAGCCCATGTGATACATGCTCCACTGGAATCTTTACATACATAAGCAGTCAATTATTCATTTCAACTGTAGCTTGGTGAATGCTCCTTACAATCAACAATTCCTCCCTTGGGCTCTGATCCAAAACCCAATTACCTCAGTGGACATTGGATTGAGCCTTTGCTGCCGAGTGGCTCAGTAGTTGAAAGATTTCATAAACTATTAAAATTTCTTCCTACATAATATCCTCTAATGACTCAGCTGGTCTTGGCTCTGAGCCTTCGGCCTGGGTTTAATTATATTAATTTCAGAAAAGCCCCAGAACTGCAATGAGCAACATTTACAAGATCATTTCATGGGCGGGGGGAGGGAGCAAGAAAGATGTGGGGGTTTTTTCAATTGCAGTGACTTTTTACTACATGCAGCCTTAATTGAGGCTAAAAAAACAATAATTTTAAATTAAAAAATTCACTTTACTTAAGAAGGGTAATGTTTAAAGGAGTGTGACTGGATACAGAACTTTTCACCTCCAGGTTGATATTCAAATCAAAACCAGATATCCGATGGTAACAACATTCAAAGACTGACTATTTGGTGACCTAAGCCACATGAGTTGGTGGCCTCAGTCCAGTCCTTACTGGATAGTATCATATCCCAGTCACCAGTCTCACTGCACTTTCATTCCAGTTTCAGCAGAGAGGCCAAGGTATGAATAAACCCATAGACTGAACTGCCTTCTCATACCTAGAGGCAGCCCCTCCAGAACAAATCTGAGGCCCATTGACAAGGCAGTGAACAGATCAGTTGCACTTCTGCTTTCCACACTCCCTGGACTCTGCAGAAAAAGGACATCAGCCTGCATGTGTTAAGCTGGCACCCTTCAAAAGCAGTGCATTCATTTTTACTAGTAAGTGAATAAGAGAATGCACAGGAAGTTCTTAGAAAGACATCCCCAAAGTTATGCATTAGTAAAAGACACAGCCTCCCACAGTAACACTGAAAGATAACAAAATGACAGAGACACTAATGCTATCATGTAACACCACAGGACAGCATAAAATCTTTCAGGCTGGGATTTTGAACAGGAGACTAATGGAGTTAGGTGCCCACCTCTAATTGAGATTCAGTGGGAGCTGGCTGCTTATCTCCCTTTAAGCGCCTTTGAAAATCCCAGCCTTGTAATGACTCCTGGATGTTTCTCATGTGCACATGTAGAACTTTACCTGAGGGTTTCAGCTTTAAAAAATTTAAGTTGTTCAAAATTCTTGTAAAACAAAACATAACACGGAGATCTGCAAAATTCTTGAGGGACAAAAATTGATAAGGATCCTGTGTCCAATGTAACTAGTGCTGAATTTAGCTGGTGGGAGCAAAGCACAGATTTTTGCAATGTATATTAACTAACTGCAATAAGGAATAGTAACAAAGTATGTGCTCATTAATCCACAATGGAGAGTAGCCTACATTAATTTAATATATTATATAGTCTTCCCTTTTTTAAAAAGTACAGTGGTATCACTCAGACTTGACAGATATTCTCAGTTTCTATTTGAAGGCATGCAAAATATAGTTATGATCACATTGTAAATCCCGATTCTCTCCGTTGGACAACTCTAATAAGTAGCGCTTTATTGCTCTTGGTGCCTCTAATTTGGAGGACATTATACAGTACCCAGTATGGAGTCGGAGTTATTAGCTGGGATTTAAACTAATGAAATACGGTTTAAATTAAATAAGCTTTAAGGTTTAACTCTAGTTCCAAGAAAAATATATCACTTAGAAGCACACCCTCGCTGGTAGACAGAAAACTTATCATTATTGGCAAACAAACATGGAAAGCTGGAGGCCAAGAACCCTGACTCCATGCGGTTAAAAACCAAGGCAGTGCCAATGGGCATTAAATGTTACAAATGTTTAAAAGGATTGATGTGAGCCAAGTCTTTCTTTTGTGGAGGAACAAATGAATTTCCAGGATCCTGAAATCAGTGAATGACCCACCTTCCAACCTATTCAGTGGAGCCTTTTGAACTGCCCTATAGGTCTGGTCTCGGTAAGAGGTCCAGCAGCATCATTTCTAAAATTACTTTCATGGTTTCCTTCCAATTCTCAATGGATGATTGCCTAAATTACAAAAACGACTGCCATAGTTGGCAACTCAGTTGATAAGTCCCACGAGAGGACTGAAGGAGCCATGAAGAGTGTACGAATTTCTCATTTCTAGGTGGTCCCTCTAGGTCAGAGTTGAGCCACACTTGTGAGGCATTGTGGGAAAATTCTGATTAGCTGCTCCCTGTACTGCACCTCTTCTGTGCATAAAGAATTTTAGTTTTCAAGGTTGTCAACCTACCACTTTTCAAGAGTACAGAAGTTCACACACTATTTATCGTTTTCAGATAAAGTACTAGCAAAGTAAAAATACTTTTGTTTACTCTATTATATGCAAGCTTTGCCCAACTAATTTGCTTCTTTCAATCTAAACTAAAAGATAAACAACTGATAAGAACCACACCACTGCTTCCTTACTGTACTGAGTAGCATGCAATGACAACTATTTACTGAAACTGATCTACGTTCCTAACACATACTATCAAAAAGGGTCATCAGATTATTTTTTGGTTTTGTTTTTTTCCCTGTTAATGGCAATCTTTTTGCAACCCAGGAACAAACTTTTACAGTTCTTTATCCATGATGAACTATAGCTCAGTCCAGGGCTATATTGTATGAAACTATTTCTGTCTCCTCTTTTGCTATGTATATATTGGCAATGCTTTTTCAACACTTATAATGGTGCTGGAGGAGGAAATAAATATAGCTACAAACTGTGCAATGCTATTTTGGGACAGACAGTCTGAATATTTTATTCTTTTAATGTTAATTCAAGAAAGATTGGAAACTATTTTTAAATTCAAAACTTAAAACAGTTCATAATATATTAACAAATTAATGTCATATATTGTAACATCCAGGACAGATTCCATTTCCTTTCCTTTTAAATGTGCCCAAGGCACATAATAAAAATTGAAAAAATGGGTGGCTCATTCTAAAACTCCAGCAACAAAACTTTCCTGAAGGCTACTGAGTATTAAACATACTTAGCCACTCGTCTACACAAGATAGAAACAGAACAGCACTCCCAACAACAGCTCAGTGTTCCTGCAAGCAAGATTCTGTTACTTAAGAACAACTGACAGGCAATTAACATTTGTGAGTGCAATATATACACCACACAACAGTCATGCTTGTAGCTTCTCAGGGTAGGTCTTCATTGCAGAATTAAGCAATCTACACTCAAGTTACTCCATTGGAGTTAGCCTAGCTCTAGTGAGAGCGGGCACACTGTGAAATAACACCTGAGTTGCTGTGTCCACATTGGCACTGTACTTACTGGTGTGTGGCACTAAGATTTCAGTGGGGCACCCACATCCCATGATTCTTAGCAATATAGTCAACTGAGCTGTCTATTAATTCTTTCCCAGTGAATTGTGGACAAACTCATCTATCCTTTCTGGGCACATGTGAAAAACTGTGGGAAGGTATCATAGGACAAGTGGCATTTCAATGGAACCAGCCTGCATCCATACTACACAGTGGTTGCATTAGCAGCTTGTGAGTTGTGTTCATCTCAGTTTTAACCTATACCCAGTCAACTGAAGTTAAAAGTACCGCTGCACTTGAGTTAAGGGTTTTGCATGTGGACAAGAGTGTTGCCCTAACACTACTCATGTTAGAACTCGAGTTCATTTTGCAATAAAGACAAGCTCTGAGGACAGGATATCAATATGTGACAGGCGCGGTAGGGGAAGGTCCTTGGGCACACATGCACTGGCCTGCCTGCCATCAGTTACACCAGCAGAGCTGCCTGATGTTTCCCCTTCAGATGGTCTGAATACTCTACAGGGGTTACAGAAACCAGAAAGCCACGCTTATTTTGTATTTAAATTGACAAGGATAGGACCTGGAATCAGAGACATTTCTGGCTTTCAAGGACACAATCACTCTAGAGCCAGGCTATCCTTACATCAACAGTTTGTGATTCTTTTAGCCTCTTTTACCTACTTTGTATTGTAAAAGCTAAATTAAGAACTGATCAGTGTACCATGCATAGGTGTTTTTGTTTGTTTTTTTGGGAGGAGGCGGGAGGAAGTGAGTTGAAAGGTGACAGGATAGCACAGTCGTCATTCACTGGGAGATCATATGCAGTTCCAATGAATTTTAGTTTGTTTATTGTTTCTTCCTCCCGTTCCCCATATAAGGGTGAGAAAACAAAAATAAAGATAACCTAAAATCCACCCAAATGCACATAAGCCCCCAAGACCACTTTATTTGAAAAACTGTCTCTTGAAAAATTTTTGCTCTCTCATCCCCAATTCATCCCAGAACTGGTCAGTATAACTAGTTCAGAGCAGAGTAATGGATAAAAGTTAACTCGGAGGGCTTGTCTACACAGAGCAGCAATGTGCCCCTACAGGGATGTGATTTTGACAACACAATGTTAATGTGCAATAGGGAACATTTAGTGAGCACCAGCAGGGTCTACACAGGCCGAATAATGTGCAGTATGCTACTGTGCATTAGAAAATCACACTCCCATAGCGTGCATTACCCCACCCTGCAGACCAGGGATCGGCAACCTAAGTACCCTGGCAGGCCGGGCCGATTTGTTTACCTGCTGCATCCGCAGTTTGGTCGATCGTGGCTCCCACTGGCCGCGGTTCGCCGCTCCAGGCCAATGGGGGCTGCGGGAAGCTGCAGACAGCACATCCCTTGGCCCGCGCCACTTCCCGCAGCCCCCATTGGCCTAGAGCAGCAAACCGTGGCCAGTGGGAGCTGCGATTGGCCGAACCTGCGGATGTGGCAGATAAACAAACCAGCCTGCCCGCCAGGGAGCTTACCCTGGCTGGCTGCGGGCCAAAGGTTGCCAATCCCTGCTGTAGACAATCCTTAACATTTTATTTACAAGCCTATCCTGCAAGCTACACCCTTCCAAAGAATGGCAGAACTACTGTTGCAGCTTGAAGTGCCTCCAAGTTGCAGGAGTCATTCTCTCCAAATCAGCCAGAAGAGCTCATAGGATATCAGCTGTAGCATGGCTCCTCTGCACAATGATGACCTGGGCTGTGGCTTCCAAGTCACAATCTGGCCCTTTATGCTCTAAAAATAAAGACAAATTTGAAGAATAACATCCAAATCCAATTTTGGTTTTCTAAATATAGGCCTGATCCTGCAAGATGTCAAGTGACTAGGGTGGGAGTTGGCCTCTCAGTAGAAATTAGCATCTCACTGGATTAAGCCCTATATGGGCAGTCAGACTCCTCAACTAATAAAAAGAGAAGGAAAAGTAATTTCCTCACAATTTGCATTAGGGTCTAAAATTCTATTTCAGTGTTACAAAGTAACAATGATCTCCATACATGTCACAGACAAAGACATCTGGCGGTAGATTTGCTAGAGTTTTATTTCACCAGAATAAATTCAACTGGTGAACACATTCATTTCTAAAATTTAGTTTACTTATATTTAACATACCTGTTCATCAGACAGGCAGCTCCACTAGTAAGTGACATTAAACAAACTGCTTTTCCCTCTGTAATATACTGAAAGGGTAAAAAGTCCTGAAGAACGGAATGCTCTGAATGGTGCGCATTCATTAAATGGGGGGTGGGGGGTGTTGAATAATCCTAATGAGGAGGAGATGCTTTAGGTCAAAAGTAAGTGCTCTGTGTCTGTTCAAATAAATCTGTTTCCAATTTTCTGCAAATGATTAGTCTGCAGTATCCTAGGGTTGAGTGGCTGAACATACAAAGGAACAGCTATTCTGAAAATGGCCCTAGAACTTTATTCATCCTCATCAACAAAGTCAGTGCTAAGAGATGACATTTGTTAGTAAGAAAGGCATAAAAATAAAAAGAGGGTTAAATAAAATGTCTACATGGACATTCATTTGTATTTACTTTAGACTATTTTGATAAAAGAATTTCTTTGTAGCAACTTTTTTCCCTCATCATTATTTAGTCTCTCCATAAAGAGAAGTTGAAATAATGGAGCAATCCAACAGATATTACTGAAATATTTTAGAAGTTGAAATAATAGAACAATCAACACCCAGAAAAAAATTGAACCCTTGCTCTCCTGTTCACATCTAAAATTGAGTCTGTTTGACTTATCTGCCTATCTATTCATCCATTTAAATGTTTATAGCAAGCCCATTATTCTAGCATCTGAGCACTCATGAAATGTAAAAGAAATGGATGGATATTATACATATGGAAATCATTTCAACATCTGTCATTTAGAGCCCACCTCTGCAAATCCCAAAGCAAGTACTAAACTTTTCTCACATGAGTAACTCTGTCGAAGTAAATGGGTCTGCTCAGTTGAGTGAAGTTACTCATATACATCAGCGTTTGAAGGATCAGGGCTTTACCAAACAGTTCTTTGGAGAAATCCTACTCATTTTACTCATGAGAATAAGCCCCATTTACTTCAATAGAGTTACTCACATGACTAAGGCAAGAATGATAGACACATAATGAAAGTCTTAATTTATTTTTATTTCCTGACTCTGGGTCCAATCCCATTCCCATTGGAGTCAACTGAAATAGGATTAGCCTCTTCATGCGTGTTTAAATATGCAACGAAAGGTTTCATTTTCTTCTCAATTACACCATTTTCACACCACTGTAACTCCATTAACATCAGTGGAATTACTCCTGATTTATACCAGTGAGAGGAGAATCAGGCCCTTAGTGTTGCATTAAGGTTTTGCATTTAATGCACTGGTATTTAAAAGGAAAAGGAAAAAAAATCTCATGTGATGGGGTTGTAAAATACATTAACAACCATTTTACAGTTACCACGAAAACCTAGCTATATTACTGTACAGTTGCCCAATCCACAAATCTACAGTGATAGAAGCAACTGGGTAATTTAATTTAGTTTAAAAAAATGATTGTGCATACATTTATTAATTGCTTCTAACTTCATTAATTTTTCTCCAAGCTCAACCAGTAGACCTCACAGAGGTCTAGCAATCTATGAAATGTGAACTTCCCTAAATGGATTTTTTAAATCCTTTTTGGCATTCACTATCTGCACCTGTAATTACATGAGGAAATATATGTCTAGTTACCTGACCTGTAGTGGAATAAGGTAGTTATAAATCTACAAGTCCTCATTTGTATGCTCAATTAATCAATCAATCAATCACAAACACAAAATGGGAAGCTGGGCTTCAAATATGTGAGACCTGACTAACTAAGGCCTGATCCAAACTAAGTCAATGGAAGTCTTTCCACTGACTTTAGTGGACTGGATGGGGCTCCTGGTCCTCAAAGTTTAGCCATTTTTGAATTATCCATCCGCCCCAAAAACCTCCCATTTGTTTCTGAAGTAGAAAATCTTGCAGATGGAAGACAGGAGTTTCCCTACATTTGCATAACTCAAAAATGGTTGAACATATTCTCCTAAAAGTTTCCAGATCAATTCATCATTGGCTCAAAGGAATACAAAAAGAGATTTATTTTGGAAAATTACCAGAAAATGAAAACAGAGACTTATAATGAAAGTCACCTGGCAACCTGAACAAAATAACATTTCATGACAAAGTTAATTTGCAAGGAAATTTGAGGAATTTTTGCTTATAAGCAAACACAGATGTTGGCAAAAAATTAGCTTTCCAACACTTTGCTAACAGTGAAAACTGTGAAGTCATTTTTAAGGAAAACAAACTAAATCAGAAAGTTTGACTATTTTGAAACATGGCATTTGTCAGTTCAATGTTAACAAATGTATGTATTTGCTCATGTATAAATATCCAGGCTTCTTCAAAACTTCTTACAAATTATTATTATGGAAACAAGCTCTGGCCTTGAAAATGTCCATATAGCAAAGGCATATTTTAATACCTAACAATGCATTATGATGTATCCAATAACATCCTTTAAGAATAGATTTTTCCAAGCATGACAAAAATAAAGTAATCTGAGAACAGTTTCTAGACAAGTTGTGACAAACTCTACACACAATTTGTATTTGGTTTACTAAAGCTTACTGTGTGTTGAGGATTTTTTCTAATGTCCAGTTTGCTTCTGACTTCAAAGGAAGCAGTGACAAAACTCTTAATGATTTCAGTGGAAGAGGTTCAAGCCCTCCATCTTTAACTATTACAACATAAGAGAAGTTCCTAAAGGACATCCATCCCCATAATCTTGCATAATAGACCCCCAGAAGTTCTACTATAAGAGATCTCTCAACAGCCACAGAGGAAGGAAAAAGATATGCTCCTATAAACTAAATTCCCTCCCTCAGATTACATTGGTCACTGCCTTCAGATGAAATTGTTGAAGTAAGAGTTTGGCCCTAAGGCATTCAGTGGATCTATATGAATATTTAATTCAATAAATCCTGTTGCATGAGTGTGATGCGTAGGAAGGAATGGTTCCAGCTCTCTATGGCTGTGGCGCAGACTCTGATTCTGAAGGCACTGCCATTTACTTGGCTGCTGGCCTGTAAACAGTATTAGTTTAATCACCACTATGGAAACAGATGAGGTCACAAGCTCATTGATTCACTTGAGTTTCATAGTACAAAACTAGATCCCCAGCCTACTCCATAATTATCAATCTGCTTCTAATGCTCTATCACCATAATAAGTATATTAAACAGAATGCAGACAAACACTAAAAACAATGTTACTGATACATTTTAAACTGCCATATGCAGAGACTATGAGAGAACCAAATCTGGGAACAGGGGACACACACATAGTCTCTGGGAATGGTGTAAGTCACTGCCAGTCACTCTCTTCCCTTCACTATATCTACACAGAAGCACTGAAATCAAATAAGGAGGGAAGGACTTCAAGGTAAATATATGATGCCTTGCTGAAGTTGTATCCTTTCTACAACCACAGGGTTATTGTAAACCAGGTTGATTACGGCTGAATGGAATGCAGACAAGGGCACCAGAACCTCTGTAGAAGTGGGGGGCCTCCGGCGCCGGAACCACAGGGGCCATGCCATCCCACTTTTTAACATGGGCATAGTTTGGGGGACAGTGTTGCCTTCCTAAACCGAAAGCCTTGGGCAGGCATGGAGTGGTGCCAGCGGGGGCTGCGCTTCATGGCGAGGAAGCTGATAGCTGTGATGAGCTCCCCTGCCGGGAAGTGCAGCTCTGCCAGCACTGCTCCATGCCTGTCTGAGGCTTGCGGTTTGGGGGTGGGAGAGGCCCATGTTAAAAAGTGGGGGGCATGGCCCCCTGACCCCTCCAGTTCCAGCATCTTTGAATCCAGATCTACCAACATTTTGGTGTCCTCTCAACAAACTCCAAATGAACCCACTTATACCGCCCCCACACATTCTCCCACTGTTCTTGTAGGCCAACTCCTCTCATTACTCGGGCGACTATTCCTCCGAGGCCCAACCAAGTGATTTTCCAACCAAGTGAGGCAACTAACCCACCTCAGCAGGAAGCTGCTTAGAACCACCTAACTGCATGGCATATCATCACCTGCTGTTCTCCCTCTGATCTTCTGTTGAATCCAGGTTGCCTCTGATTGCTAGACCCATATTCCAAGGATCCTGATTTAATCTGACCCAATTAATGGCATATTATATTTACATGCATATATACATGCTGCAAAATGTGTATTAACATGCATTCATTCTGACTGAACAGAGGGCTGCCTCTTGTACAACCTGTCCCCACTCAGTAGGAATAAATTGTGGCGGGAGCTGAGTGTTAGAAACATGATTCTATGGGGCAGCCACATATGTATGCATACATGCATAAAATATGCAAAACAAGCTTCTTGAACTCCAATCATGCCTACAGACACACACACCCCATGACTCCTGTAATGGAGGCCCTCCAAAGTGGTTTCTCCACATGTTTTCAGGAAAGCCAGAATGAAGGCAGCCACAAGTTGTACTAAACCAGGCAGGATTCTAGGGTCTGATGGTGGGACAGGGAGTGATGGTGGCTGGTTGGTTGCTCAGTTGCCACAGGGGTCCTCCTGTCCTTTGTCCTCTTCCTGCATGGGATGGGGGAGGTTAAACAAGGGATTATTCATGACACAGACCAAAAAACCCATGAAATTTTTAATTTATTTTATTTCAACTCAGACTGCTTTTTGCCCCCTTTTTGTATTTTTAAACTCCTCTGGGTATAGCCTTTTATTTTATTTAAAGTGAATTTTGCAACGTGGTATTACGCCACCGTGGGTTTGGATCTGGGGGCTACAGTTTCAAGCTTAACAGAGTGAAAGTCACCTCTGCTACTTGTTTTAGAGTTGGAGTCTCTAGGAACACATAAAGACCAAAGTAGTGACCACACAAGTACAAGGCCTAGACTGTTTTACAAGTTTTATTAAAGTTACAATTAAAGTTATGATTACCCAAGCATATAGAAATTCTATACAGACCTATGCACAAGTTACAAATATAGTTATACTCAGATCCTTAATAACAGTGTTAGGGTCTGATGGGTCTCTCATCAGTAGAGGGATGGTTCCTGCTGGAGTCTCCCATAGGGAGCTCAATTTTCCCATTCTGGGCATACCCTTTTTATGATGTGATTCTGTCTATACCTACATTCAGTACATGTCCATACAAGTGTCAACCCTCTTTTCTCTTATTGGTCTGTATCCCCTGGAAACTTAAGGGACCCCAATTTTCTATAGGCTGTGTAAGTTCCCTTTATTCTCATTAGCACTGACACACAACCTGTATTCTGTGGTTAAGACACATGTCAGAGAAAGATGTGCCTTTGCAGTATTTTTATGATCTAATATTAATCTTCTGGGTAATTTTGTGCAATTTTATCACTTGGTTCCTCTTTTCCCATAATCTTAAGGTATGGGGTTATTTTCCTGTCACTTATGTCATCATTTCTTGTCTCTAAAATAGGCCTTAAATATCTAAGCTAAAGTCTTGCAGGCTTCAACCTACAGGTTCTTGTGTTTCAGCTTGTCTTACTCATGTCTTATACTTGGTTCCTCTAAATACTGATCAATCTTATACTTTTATCATCCTACAAATTAACTCTAATTAACATACAATGAATATATGTAATATAACATATTGATTAATCATAACATCACACAATAAATGAATAATAAACTAAAATCATTGGCTACAGGGGGCATTGGTCCCTTGTGCTTCTGAATGTTTCAGGAAACTCATTCCAAAATGCACAAAAAATACCGACACAGATCGGGGGGACCTCCCTCTCTGTCACTTCTGGTTCATTGATTTGCCACCTCCCAAATACCATTCCTTTCTCAGGCACTGATCTCAATTCCCTCCTCTATGCCCTACTTTCTGCGGGTTCCTCTCTTGTTTTCTACTCCTGCTGGGCACTGCCCCCTGTCCAGCTCCCACTCCTGGACACAGTTCCCAGTTCAGCTCCTTTCCCTCTCACTGGATACTGAGCTGGTCAAGTCTTCTTCCTCCCAGGATATCACTCCTGGCCCCTGCCCGCTCCTCAACCCTCTCCCTCTGCTTATCTCCTGGATACTGTCCCTGCCCAAATACCTCTCCTTCCGCAACCTCAATACTGCTCCTGCTTAGCTCTGGGAGAGTTCAACTGTGCTGGGGAGAACTCCCTGCAGTCTGGAACTGAGGGGTAAGTGGTGCGTGCTCCTGGCATCCCTTTTCTGCCTTTCCCCCCCCCCCTTACTGCTGGATAGAGGAAGAGAATGCCCCAGCCCTGCTGGCCCCATGCGCTGCTCAGCGAGCACAAGTAGGAGAGCAAACAGATGCTTGTGCTACAGAAAAAGGCAAATGCCCCTGCAGCCTCTGCTTGTGACAGCTGGACTTGCAGCCTAAGGTCTTCAGCTCCATCTCCCAGCTGCATCAGTCACAGCTCAGGCACAAATCCTGAGCTGCTGGGAACTTTTTGTGAGAGGCCAATTTTTAATGCCATAAAATTGCAGCATTCATGAAAATATTGCAAGAGTTGACAACCCTGGACTATGGAGCCTAGCCCAGCCATTGGGCTGAAGTAGCCTCCACAGAGCAGCTCCATGGCCTAGGATTTCACCCAGTCATCTCCCTGTGCAACAGCTCAGCACCCAGCCTGGCTATGCCACAGGCCCATTAACGAACCTACAGGAAACAAAATAATCAATAGAAAAAAAGTGCTAGTAATGCTATCGCCCAGGTCTCCATATGACTGTTAAGGATTTTTTCCCTTATCCTTTACTAAGAAGTAATACATGGTCTTCTTTTGATGCCACATTTTTCAAATATTGCAAAACCCAAAACCATCTGAGAGGACATTTTCTAGACAATGGGCCTGCTCCCATGGACTTCCATGGCAGCAGGACTTGGGACCAAGAAGCTGTTCATATTCAAATTGCAACTGACTGAAAACATGTTTTTCATTCTGCTTTACTGAGCATACATGAGTGTGTTCTAATATTTCATCTCAGTCAAATGTTTGGATTTGACTCATAATTGAGCATACAATGAAGAGTTACAGAGAAAGAGAAACTGCTGAACTTCAGTTCATTTGCAAATTTGACACCATCAGCTCAGGATTAAACAAAGATTGTGAATGGCTAGCCAACTACAAAAGCAGTTTCTCCTCCCTTGGTGTTCACACCTCAACTGCTAGAAGAGGGCCTCATCCTCCCTGATTGAACTAACCTCGTTATCTCTAGACTCATTCTTGCCTGCATATTTATACCTGCTTCTGGAAATTTCCACTACATGCGTCTGACGAAGTGGGTATTCACCCACGAAAGCTTATGCTCCAATACATCTGTTAGTCTATAAGGTGCCACGGGACTCTTTGTCGCTTTTTAGAGAAACAGAAGACAGAGACTTACTATTTCATAGGGGAAAAAATGACATTTGCCATTCATTGCCAAATTATAACCTCTTCTCCAAGAATGGAATTCAGCAGGAAACAACCACAGAAATATTTTAGTAGCTTTCATAGTGTAGAAGCCTGTTGAATGTGCCTTTTCTATCAAATCTGAGTAATGCCAATCTGGATAGCATTTAACTAAGCACCATGGTTAATCATTGCTGGCTAACCTGCCAGCACGAAGGTGGATGGGAGAAGAATAAAGTAGCACTGCTGTACACAGACTTACATTAGCCCCTTGGACAGCGCTCCGTGATCCAGCACTGACCATAAGCAAATATGACATCACCTACCCAGGATATTCAGAGCAGGAGATTAATAGATGTCAGATCGCTAGTTCATGGCTCTGAAGATGGAAAAGGAAAATCAAAAAATCATGATGTAAGTGTGAGCACTCAGCAGTTTTTAAGAAGCCAGGGGAGGGAAGGAAACATTTCTGTTCATCTTAAATATTGATATATTCTATTTGGGGTTACAAAATTCCATTGAGTTGGAGGGAGGGGCTGCAGCACAAGCAAACCCTATAATAATTTGAAAAGTAGATGTTTAAAAAATGAAATCAGAACATTAACTTTAAAAAAACCAAAACACAACACCACTCTTCCTGCCAAGCATGAGGATTAATGCAATCAGTAATAAAAGCACACAAACAAACAAACATGGTTGCCTTGCTTTCAATTTGCTCACTTTGAGTAATTTATGTAAAAGAAAGAATTTCATTGGTAATTGTACAGACTGTTTAAATCAACTAGAACATGAAAAAGTAACTTTAAACAACACACATTTCTCTTGATTCCTATGCTTTTCCAGTATAATTTGGCCCTTTTACAGCAGAGGCTGGGTTGGTCTAGCCCAATCAGAACGGAAAGTACCCAGAAGATTGCTGTAGAAATGTACAACCATCACATGAAAAGTTCAACAATGGTCAGAATTACAACTGACTGAATAATTAATTATTTGAACAATTAAAAATTAACTAGGCACTATTAAATGTAAAACTGTCAAGTTTCACAAGAATTATCATCTGCAATTAATTCTTTGGCTAGCTCTAGTTAGAAGGATTTTTTTGTGTCCCTAGTCTCTGTTTGCCAGAAGCTGGGAATGGGCAACAGGCAATAGATCACTTGATGATTACCTGTTCTGTTCATTCCCTCTGGGGCACCTGGAATTGGCCACTGTCGGTAGACAGGATACTGGGCTAGATGGACCTTTGGTCTGACCCAGTATGGCCATTACGATGCTCTCCTCTGTGAGGAACTCAGATTCGCAGCCCAGAGGACATGCCCACTGAAACTTCAGAGTCAGTGCCATAGCCCTGACTTATATAATATCTCTGGGACAGCCTGAAGTGCATTCACATCCCTGCTGTCCTAACACACTGCAAATACCAGAAAACCTCTGCAAAACTCTTGGCGCCTGGCCTGCTCCCACTGAAGTCAATGGGAGTTTCATCACTGACTTCTGTGAAAGTAGGACTAGGCTCATAATTTGATCTACACCAGCTGGTGTTTCCCCTCACACTGGTGAAATCCCTAGCTGCCCTGTTAGCGCTGATCCACATCCTCTTTGTGCTGACACAGAGGTTGGAGTGGGGCTGAGGATAATGGTCTCAGTGTTTATTTGTATTTACATTTCCCATGGGCTTTTTAAATGCCTCATGGATCCATCTGTAGGGCTGAAACAACAACAAATCTGGTTTTCTCATTAGTTTCTGAAGAGTAGAAATCCCACAAAGAGACAAGATCTTGTATTATTTTGGTCCCATAAATGATTCCTTAAAGCATTTGTAATTGGAAAATGTAAAGAAAGACACAAATATGTTAGTTTGTCAGAACAGTTACTTTTTTCATCTCTATTTGGGATCGTGTGGCACAGCCCCACTGCACATCTTATACCTTTACATACATGCATTCAGGAACCTGATAGTCCACATACAATCGTTCTTCCAAGTGAATGACAGCCTCCTCAGAGTAAGTCAGCAGAATTTGTGCTAACCTAGTTTCAGGCTATGCCTAATGGCTGCTTATATATCATACAGGCTGCCATTTTTCTCCCCTTCTGACCTTCTCCAAGGGAGTCAGATTTTCAGCAAGGTACAATACTTCTTTCATCCTCCCTGAGGAATGAGTGAGGAGATCAGTGAATTGCGTGCACATATGTAAGGACAGCATATTCCTAGGGGTTTAAAAAAAATAATTGCGCACAGAGTATCAGAGTACATAATATTGGTTTAGATTTGGCTAAATGTAGGTTAAAATACTTAAAGTATTGCTAGGCTAAACAGATAGAAAAAAGTTAATTTCTCATTAGGAAAAGAAATATGGTATGACCATCTCTCCTTCCAATTATGCACTTAAAATCCTATATTTTTGTCCTACTCTGCAAATTTTCATTTCCTCTTTGCTTGTAATTGACATGGGACCCATTTCTCCTCTTTCTTACATTTATTTTACACCAGGGCAACTCCACTGACTTAGTTGAGTTACTCCTGATTTACAACTGGGAGATTGGAGTCAGGCTTTTTGTTCCTCTGTTTTTTTCTCACTTTTTTGCAAGAATCAAGCAGAGTTTTTCAGAGAATAAGTATAAGAACTAATGAATTTCCAATGATGATCTTGATAAGACTCCGGTATTGCTTAGGGAAAAAATCAACCACACCCAAACCACAAATCCACCAAACCATTAAAAAAAACATAACCCTTAAGAGATCATATAAACTATGAAACAGTAACACAAATGACCCAAGCTGTCTCACTGAGAGCAAAAGCAGACTATTCTCCTTCTGATAAGGTTAACTGTCAATAATAATGAAAATTACATCTGCATATCTAGGAGAGAATAAACAAATGCTGAAGCTAGTCTTAATTTAGATAGTCCTTACTCTTATTAATTTAAATTAGGCACTTGAATGCTGCCCCGTTGTAGCTTTTTGGCCTTTAATATAAATCTTCCTAAAGGAAGTTATATCTAGTTATATCTAAAGGAACTGTTATATCTATGTTTACTGTGGTAGCGCCAAAGAACATAAATCATTTCAATATTTTACAAGAAATGTTGCCTCTAAGACTTAAAGAAAGCGTATATTATAGCATGTCTTCCGCTAAATACTTTTAGACATTTTTTTCTTTTTCAGCTTACTGATATTAACTAAACTAAATATTTTTCCTTCTATTCTTTATGTAACCCTTCTGCCAAGTGGAGCCAGCAGCACCCAGGGCCGGGTTCAATATCTAGGGGTTCCTTTCCATTGATACAACACAGAACCAGCTCAAGTCCCCACTCAGTAACCTGGGAAATTTACACACCATCTCTGGGCACCTCTGAGAGGCAATACTTCCCCACTCAGAAGCACAGAGTCTGAGTGTAGAAAAGAAACTTTTACTAAAAGGAGGGAAGTAACTTGGCATTAATTTGGGAAAACACTGCAAACAGGGTTCATAAACCATGAGTAAAAGACCCACTCCCAAGTAGGTGGGGCAGTGTTCCTTTCCCCTCAGGTTCTTAAGTCCAGCAACCCAAAAGGCCCTTTCACATGCCCAACCCTTCTCTGCACCCCACTCACAGTTGCTGACAGTTGGTCAATGCAGACCCAGAGTTCAGAGGTGCATCTGCAGAGTTCACCTCCCCCTTGGTTGGGGTAAAGAGGTACCTTACTCACTCCACTGCTCAGGCACTCACTCGCTGCCAGCCACCCTGCTGGCCACTCCTGCCGTCCGCCTGCTCACCGCTCTCAGAGTGCCTTTCCACCAACCAGCCTGCTGGCCGCTCATCGCAGCGCTCCACCGCTGCCCTGCTGGCCACCTGCTCACTGCTCTTGCCACCCCTCTCCACCAGCCACCCTGTTGGCCGCTCATTGCACCTCTCCACCGCACCGACCACTCATTCACCAGCTGTCAGTCGCCTTCTGCTGCCACCTGCCGTGACCTCTGTACATCAGTCTCTTAGTAATTTTCAGCTCTTTGCAGGCCGGGCAGAAACACTACCCCATCTCAAGTGATATCAACTCTCAGTTATTTTTAGCTCTTAACAGGCAAGGCAGAAAAACAGTCCTATAACAACTGATTCAGCTCTGATTAGACATTTAACATAACAAAGAGGCACCTAATGAAACCTATTTAGCTCTATTCTTTGAACAGTGGGGAGGAACAGGTTAAACCAGTCTAGGGAGGACCCTTGATGAGGGTGTACAGCCTCCTGCCTGGGACGGACTGACTGACTGAATGCCTGCCTACCTTACTTTCACAGGCCTCTGACATTCAAGCCCCTGGCTTAATGAGGTTTTTTCATCTGAGGGTGGCCCCCTCATTTGGGACAGGTTAAGCCCAGTCCTGCTTTCGTGTAATCCTACAATAATTACAACATTGGTAACCATATTTCACTACTCCTGCATTCAGTACTAAGGTGATTTGTACCCAGTACCAGCCAAAGTTGATCACTTTGACACCACTGTATCTGATGAATATGTAAGCAGAGCAGGAGCAAATTGTATTTACATAAACACACCCAAGTCATTCCCCCTCTCAGCTAGCTGTCAGGGAAGCATTCATTCAGACCCTGCTTACATTTATATAGCTTTATTACTTCATCAAATGTAACTGCAGCAACTTTTCTTCATAAACACACCTGTAGTCACTATTACAACTTAGGCCAGCCCTCCTGTTTCAATGAACAGTCTGTCTATTGTGACCGGATCCAACCAGTGCTTAATTTGTGCTGGGGTTTGCCGAGACTGAATCCCCGCACCTCTAGGCTTGGTAGTTCATAGCCCTGGCACCGCTGGGCTGACCGCATCAGTTATGAAAGTAAAAAAACCTGCTTGTGTCCCAGCACCTCTTTCATTACAAATTAAGCACTGGATCCAACTACTGAATCCCACATGCTACTAACCCCCTGTGTCTGGATAGTGACTGGTCACTTGTTCCTGGATCTGGATCTGTAAGGCACATTCCCAGGAGCAGACACCACATCTGACACCCTTCATGGGCAGTAGGACTCTGCAATCCAGCTGCCTAGACCTCAGAAGCAGTGCCATAGTCCTCCTGAACTCTCTGTTGCTTAGACCCATCGCTCCTCCCTGCCCCTGAGTCCACCCCAATGTGGCAACTCCAGTTTCCTAGTCACACCCTTCAGGGAAAATGTGGCAGTAAAGCAAGGAAACACAGGCTTAACAAAGGTATTTCTTAACCACAAACAAACACTTTTATTCTTAAAAGCACAAGAAGTACAGATCTGTGGAAAACAACAAATTCCTGAATGTAATCCCTCTCTCAGTCTGACCTCACAACCCCTGTGAGTACTGGGTTTGGTCCGAATCCTTAGGACAGCTTTTCCTGTCTGCTTGGCTGGGACTCCTTTAAGTGGCAATGGAATGGCTTCTCTGGACCATAAAAGGAGCTCTGGGATCATACCTGCCAAATATAATTCATCTGGAGTGACAGTGACAAATTGGGTCAAGGTGCCTGTGTCTAATGCACAGGACTATGAGTGAGGACTCTGGGGCTCCATTCCCAGCTCTACCACTGGGAAAGTCACCTAAGCTCCCTGTGCCTCAGTTCACCCATCTGTAAGATGAGACTAATACTATGGATGTACCTCCCAGTAAGTGAAAGTACCCTAAGATCCCCAGATGCAAGTACTCTCATTAATTTACTATTAGCTGAGAGGGAGAAAGAGACTGACTGGATCAAGAAGCACTCCCTTGCTTCACACATTCACATCTGCAAAAATGTCACACAAGGAACTACACCTCTACCCCAATATAACGCTATCTTCGGGAGCCAAAAAATCTTACCGCATTATAGGTGAAACCGCATTATATCGAACTTGCTTTCATCTTCGGAGCGTGCAGCCCTGCCCCCCCGGAGCACTGCTTTACTGCGTTATATCCGAATTCATGTTATATCAGGTCGCGTTATATCGGGGTACAGGTGTACTTAGAGCGTGGCATCTAGGCAGTGATGAGCTCCCAAAATCCTAAGAACCGGTTCCCTACCGGGTCCTCGGCAGCACTTCAGCGGCGGGGGGGTCTTCACTCGCTCCGGGTTTTCGGCGGCATTTCAGCGGCAGGTACTTCACCCGGAGCGAGTGAAGACACACACACACCCCCGCCACCGCCGAAGTGCCACCGAAGACCCGGTAGGGAACCGCACGGTGAGTACAAGCCCCACGTGCCTGTCTCTCCCCACCCCCACCCATCCGACCCCAACCCACGTCCTGCCCCTGACTGCCCCCCTCAGAACCCGCAACCCATCAACTCCCCCCGCTCCTTGTCCCCTGACCACACCCTCCCGAGACCCCCCACCCTAACTGCCCCCCAGGACCTCACCCCCTACCCAACTCGCCCTGCTCCCTGTCCCCTGACTGCCCCGACCCCATCCACCATCACCCTGACAGACCCCCAGAACTCCCACGCCTACCCAACCCCACCCCCATTCCCCGTCCCCTTACCGCCCCCCCCCAGAGCCTCCGCCCCCTCCAACCGCTCCCTGCCCCTTATCCAACCCCTCCTTCCAGCCCCGGCCCAGCCCCCTTACCATGCTGCTGTGTAAGGATGCCGCGCGACCGCTGGAGCTCGCAGCCCCACCCCCTTACCATGCCACTCAAAGCGGCAGGAGCTGCAGAGCTACCCAGAGCGCTGGTGCTGGCAGCGCGGCGTGCTGGGGCTCTGCGATGGGGGGGGAAGCGAGGGAGGGGCCAGGGGAGCCTCCCCAGCTGGGAGCTCAGGCAGGCCAGGCAGGATGGTCCCACGGGCCGGATGTAGCCCGCGGACTGGAGTTTGCTCACCCGCCCGCCCCTTTAGGAACCGGTTCTACACCGGCTTCTAAATTTAACAACCGGTTCTTGCGAACCGGTGTGAACCGGCTCCAGCTCACCACTGCATCTAGGTATATACCATGCCTCCCAGAGCCCTGCAGAACAGCCAGAGCCTTGCCTTTGCCCTATCCCTTTTTGGGGTGGCCAGCACCTGCTGGAGTGTTAAAGGGTGCAGAACTTGAGCTCAGGAGTGCACAGAGCCTGTTGTTACTATTGGTATTAAAGTGGTGCTGAGTGATTCCAAATAAGATCGGGGCCCCACTGGGCAAGTGGTTTTACAAGACAAGACAGCTAGAGGGTGGAAAGGAAAACAGAGGCACAGAGAGATAAAGTGACTTACCCCAGGACAGCGGCAGAGATAGAACCCCGGTCTCCTAACTCTCAGTCTGGTGGCTCTGGCCAGTAAGATCCCGATCCAGAAAGGCTTGTAAGCATGTACTTAACTTTAAGCATTTAAAATCATTGATACCAATGGGATTACTCCCGTATTTAAAGTTAAGCACTTGCTTAAGTACTTTGCCAGATTAGAGCCTAGATTACTAGCTCCCACACAGCAGTAGTGAGGCCACAATCTGCTTTTGGGTTTGTTAATAAAAATACATGTCATTAGAGAGGACAAAAATCACAGTAAAGATTCATTTTGAGCTATTCTTCACAAGACAAACAACATACATTTTTTCCTAAACTGCCTTTTTTTCCTTTTCCCTTCCTTTCTCTCCAAACAATTAGAAGCCCAAGACTACATTGGTTCAATGAGCTACATTACGACCTCACTAACTAAACAAAAAACTCTGTCCTTGGAAAACAGACTCGGACATACCATTGTGCACTTAAGAGAACTCAGGAAATGTTTCAGTGATATTCAGCATCCCCAGAGACGCTTAACTTCAGCTCATGAAAATACACTAGTGTCTAAGGCATGAAAATTACAATGGCTTCCTGCATACACCCCCTCTAGGTCATGAATCTAATTTAAACAACATGGCAGGAATCCAGGAATAACCTACGGTCATAGATTAGAGCTCTTATCCTAAACATGCTAACCTGGACTTCTATCTGTGTCTTTTTTCATTTAACTGTGAAAACATTTTCTCCCTCTTAAGTAACTGATGATAGTAATTCAATTCACTCCACTACAGCAGGAATTTTCAGTCTGAAAATTCTCTGCTTTCAGTTACATAGTGTACTGAAAAATAACTCTACTGATTGTAATGTTGTTACCCCAGACTTACACTGGTGAAACTGAGTACAGAATTTGGCCCTATTTTAAGTCGTTTCTTTGCCATGAAGTGTGTATTAAGGACTGCTGACTTGGTACAAGTGTCTATGAATTTTTTTTAAAAACTCTTCATATTTTGTAGCGCTGCAGTTAGAACAATAGCAGACATAAAAGGGGAAGGGAATGTTACAGTCATTCTGAAAAATGGTGCCAAATTACAAAGGAGGAAAGTTACAGCTAACCCTTCATTTAGACTTCAATCCCACAATTGACTCTGCCTAGGTGGACCCCCTAAACCCATGTGAAGCCCTGTAACTTCATCAGGACTCAGTCCAGGGATCTACCCAAAAAGTGTCAATTCCAGCATAGGAGCTTAGTTTGCAATTGTTTCCTCACACACTTGTTAACATTCTCTTCACACTATACTATCAGATGCAAGTTTTTCTTTGTGAGTCATGTTACATGGTACAAAGGCCCCAATCCTGAAAACACCTATGCATTTG
>NW_020664561.1:16370970-16414917 GCF_002925995.2 Terrapene triunguis | reverse complement strand
AGCTCATCAAATAATAGACAACAAAGAGCAAACTTGTAAAAGGGTAAAATATGAGTATAATAAATCAGAATAATAAACCTAAACAGGAAATTCCAAAGACTGCCACCAACTATGAGTGAATCATACACAGTACTGTAATGTATGCATAAAAATGCATCCTTCTCAGCAGCAGCAAATAAAGTGCATGCAGTCATCAGACCAAATTAACAGGAGAAAGCACAGTTCCTCAGTCTATCCTGATCCTCTTAACAAAATTGTCAATTACCAAAGCATAGAAAGTAGATCAAGTAACACCGCAAGCCTCTTTTATCAGTTGCAGCTTTTGTCATCCAGGATCTAACAAACATATGTTCCCAATATTTCCCTTGATGAATGTGTCTCCTTCAAAACCAAAACACAGAGCATATGCCAACACCAAATCTTTGATTGGAGAGCACATACCAATTAGCCTTTGGTTTCTTTTTCCTATCTGTAGGTTTCCCCCATTACATTTGTCAAGCCACTTTCAAAATCAATTTACTAAATCAAATTTCTACCCCTTCCCCACCAAGTTCCCTCCGCAATGACCTCTTGGTTATCTGATTCCTAATCAACTACCTCACCTGACTAAGGGCCAGACTGAATACACTAATTCACCACTGGGCTTCTGTACAAGCCTGGGTGTGTTATTTGGAGGTCTGCTACAACTTTACCTAAGTTTCCATGGCAGAGAAGCTAGATGGCATTTTGACTGACTCTGATCCCAATACCAAGGTCATTCTGCATTACCTTTGAGCCATGCTTATTTAAAACTCCCAATAAAATATTAAAGGAATCATCACCAATCCCTCTCGTCTCCCTCACACTAAAAAAAATAGATAAATTAAAAAATCAGACTTCTAAATTAACTTGTATATTTGAGGACCTCCAGTTGTAGCCACCATGGGCTGTGATCTTGAGAGATCTCATAAGATAAACATAGTGGAAGAAAAGCTCAAGTACTGCAGAAAGTAAACTTAGTGATTCAATGGGAGCTACTCCTGTTAAAGGATTCTGCGCTAGCAGAGATGCCATCTTTCACAGAAGATATTAAATGGAGATCTCAACAATTTGCAGTCATTAAAGAATCAAGATTCCATGGCACTTCTTATTAAGAGAGTTAACCTGGCCATACAGCAAACTGAATAATTACTTTTTGTCTACTTCTACATCCCATTGGCGATTGCATTCTTCACTTTCTCTCCTACACTTGTGTAGTGTTGCAATGCACTGTTAGCCAGTTGCTGAATTCCACTACAGAACTGGCTGACATGATTACTATATTTAATGTTTATGAAGCACCTTGGGATAAACTGTGATGTATACATCCATACATATAATTTTCATTTGTAATTCTTTTTTGAATAGGCTTTATCTTTCCAATTAGAAAATGGTAACTAAGGGAGAAATGGTGACTCCATTAAAGTCAAAGGCAAAACTCCAATTAATTAATGAGACCAGGATTTCATCCTAAGAGACTGTTTCCCTTCAAAATGCTCCAACAGCATAAGGAAGTGTGTAGAAATGTCCCACTTAAAATGTCCCCTGAACAACCTCCCCAGCCATGGTAGAGTGGACACAAGTGCTGTATACCAGCACTGCTCCCAGCCCCTGATGTATGGGGTGGGCTGGGGACAGGTCAGGGTGTGGCTGGAGTCAACTGCCCTGTGACTACTGTTCTCTGCTTCTTAGGACTACTTATAGGGAGTCCTGGGATGCAGAGCATAAATTGGAGCAGTCCTAAGGCTGCTCTAGTTTACACTGGATTCCAAAATACAAGGAGTGCAGAAATGGCTCTAAATCACCTTTCTCCCCCATACCTGGCCCAAGGGCAGAATAGAGTAACTGAGCATCAGACCCTAAGTTTTAACTTTTCTCACTGCTTGATTTTTTGAGTATAACAAATGATCTTTTATGGTATTTAACCTGAACTTCACGTTTTTTTCCCTTCACTGAGGGCTTTTAATATTAATATCCCACTGCACAAGGCATTTCTGTTTTATTTGTGATAACTATCTTTCAGCAAATTTGCTGTAAGTGAAAGAGATTAGCAATTCAAAAGCCAAGTATTCTGTGGTTGATGGTCAGTACTTGCAAAATTCTACCCTCTTCATCGTTTCCTTTAGAATATATCACTAAAAATGATTGTATGATGAACATTAATACCTGGATTAAAGTGAGAGATGGCATGTAATATTTATGCCTCCTGGCTGACAGTGTGTTCACCTCATTGCTGTGCAGTCTCATAAAACAATTACTGATTCCAGAAGTAAAAGGGACAATGTATATAAATCTCAGGGCAGGGAAAGTGTAAAGAGCTTTATTCATAGATTGAAGGCAGCTGGGGCTCCATGTAAGGGGACTTCCTAAGGCCTGGTCTACACTACGGGATTAATTCGGATTTAGCAGCGTTAATCCGAATTAACCCTTCACCCGTCCACACTACAGAGCCAGTTAATTCGAATTAAAGGGCCCTTTAAATCGATTTCTGTACTCCACCTCGACGAACGGAGTAGAGCCTAAATCGATTTTGTTAATTCGAATTAGGGTTAGTGTGGACGCACACCACCGAATTACTGTGTTTAAGTTAATGGGGTAGTGTGGCCGCACACCACCGAATTAATGTGGTTAAAAACCGAATTAAGGTGCTTAGTGTGGCCGCGCACAATCGAATTTATACAACCTGTTTCCCAAATTCGAATTATCTAAATTCGGATTAATCCTGTAGTGTAGACATACCCTAAGAGAACAGGGAGAGGCCAATGCTCCAGGTCAGCCTGATTGACAGGGCGGGCTGGCTAATCACGGAGTCAGGAGGCCAGGATGGGTCCCATCCTCCCGGTGAGCTGGAATTGCCTGGGTCAGACAGAGTGGAGCCAAGCTAAGGAGAGAGCAGGGGCCCAAGCTGAGCTGGGGAACAGAGCTGTGCCAGCCAGAGGGACCAGAACAGCAGCCCAGGAAGCAGGTCAGAGCTGGGAGCAGAGTCACAGAAGCAGCCCATAGAGCAGATCCTGTGCTGGGAGCAGAGCTGCAGCCACGGGGCCAGAGACACAGCCCAGCGGGCTGGAGGCAGAGCTGCAGCATCAGTGCTGAGGCAGAGTGAAGCTGGAGCTAGAACAGTGGGGCTGGGGCTGGAGCAGTCTGGAACCGGGTGTGGTGAGCAATTGGGGCTAGCTAAGGGGGGGACCCTGGGCAAAGGCCCCAGCACAGAAAGACACCCCCAGCTAAGGGTCCTTGCAGGCCAGACTGGGAGGGGGATCTTAACCCGATGGGGGGGTGACGCTTGGAGGATGGGTCCCATCACCCAAAGCCTGTGTGTGGCCACCACCAGAGCAAGTGTCCAAACCGCAGCATCCCTACAGCACAGCCAGGGCCTGAGAAGGAGGCCCGGGACCTACAAGGAACAGACTGTGAACTGCCCTGACAGTCCAGAGACACTGTTTGTAATGTTCCCTGCCACAGAGCGGGGTGATGTCTTTCCCATTTTTCCTTATTCTTTTTTAAATTGTTTATTAAATAACTTGTATTTGCTTTAAATTGTATGAAATGATCAGTGGGTCAGGGAAGTGTCCAGTGTGGAGAGAGCGCCCCGGAGTGGGGACACCCTAGCCCCTGTCCTAGGTGACCACAGCAAGATTGGGGGGTCGAGCCCCTCAGGAATTCTGGGCCCAGCCTTGTCAGGGTTACGAGGACTCTGCCAGACAGGAGAGTGGAAGGGGAATCCTCAAGGGCAGGGAGGCCTCTGGGTAAAGGAAGTGGGAGCAAGGACTCAGATCCTTTCGCAAGCCCATTTCACCGGGGTAGTGCAGAAGCCAGGAAAGTTCCCCACAATAGCGGGACCATTCCCCCGCTTACACTCCACACCTAACTTCTGTTCTGCATTTAACAAGAATCACTAGAGGTTCGATTTTATTACATGAGTGTGAGAGAGAGCGAGAGATTTCCCCCTCCATACCCAATCCACAGAGGATATGAGTCTACTACAGCTCCCAAGTAGGGGACTAAGGCCATTAGCCAGTCTTGCCAACGATTGTGAAATTATTGCAAGCAACACTAGTTGTTCCTGCTGCAGGAGCTCAGGCAAAAACACAATAAGTTCCTTCCTTCATGCAATTTGTGGGGCACAAAACCAGAGAAAAAGAGATAATTCACTGAACTGGAAACCATGAGGCTATGAGTTCTAGCTCTTCCACTAATGCTGTTAATATTTCTGTACCCTTCACAGCCCTTACTATTAAGCAAGCAAGGCCTCATATTTTTACCCCAGGGACATAACTATCATTCATCCATTTTACAGATAAGATAACTGAGAACTTGAACAAGGCTATTCTGGAAACAGACTCTAATATAACAGACCCAAGTCTCATCCACTTTGCTGCATTGCCTTTCAGAAGGAACATGTCACATGTGCATGTGTAAGTCACACTAATACAGTCTGGCTCTGTGTTGTTCTTTAAAGACTAGGCCACATATAGAGATTTTTGACTCTGCTACTGCCTCCACACTAACATTTGTGGTTCTTCAGCTCAAGTGGGAGGGGCCAATGTTTTTAAAACCTGACTCAGTCCTCACTAATGATCCAAACTGGGATTTTGTTATACTTGGATACAACCCCTACACCAGTGTTTCTCAATGACCAGTCTGTGGACTGGCGCTGTTCCCTGAGATCTCCCTGATACAGTTTAGGAAGGCAGCAAGCAGAGCCCTGGTATCAAAAAGGTTAAGAAACACTGCCCTAGACCACCTTCTGCTCCTAGAGCCAGGAATTCTGATGCCCAATGTTCCATTGCTGTCTCCCAAACACTTGTCACGTGACTTTGCTGGCGGATTACATGTTGCCCTCTATGGGCTGGCCCACATACAGTATAACAGAATGCCTTCCCAAACACCACTTACTCCTATAGCAAAAGTGGAAAAGGTCTTGAGATACAAATCCTGCTTGTGGTGGAAAATAAATGTTCGTGTTAAGACTCTGTTTTTGTATATTGCATAACACTACTTAGAAATGAATTTGATATTTTAGTGTTTGTTTGAACTTTGACTCATGGGAGCTTTTAAGAACAGGATGTGGCATTTAATTATACAGTGTGGTTGAAACTGAGAACAATACATGGGAGATCTTGCCTGTGTGCCCAAGGAGTGGAAGATGCTACTTGTGTAAACTCCAAACATTTGATTTAATAAACATATATTTTCAGAAAGCAAACCTCATTCTCAAAGCTGTAACATTATAATGAGTGGGGTTTGGATGCCTCAGGCATTGCTAATGACCTACCGAGCCTTTCACTTATAGGTCACCAGTTTGAATCCAGCACAGATGAGTATGATGACACCTATATAAGGTGAGTTTGGTGGACCATGGTTCTAAATTCCATGTCACAAATTCATCATGCTGTTTCGCACTAAAATGAAAGTTCTTCATGGTAGGAACTGCGTACAGAGCCTAGCCAATGGGACCTGGATCTCAGTTGGGTCCTCTAGCAAGAACAGAGGCCAAAATCTTACTTATGAAAAATTTGCAAAAGTTTGCAACAATGTAATTGTCACAAACCTTTAGGCTGTAGGCAGAGGGAGTTCAAAAATCAGAAGACAGACCAAAAAACATGATTTAACTTTTTTGGACAATCTCACAAAATGTTGGGTCTGCCTCATGATTTTTGAACTTTTGGTGTTGGCAATAATGTCTTTTGCTCAAGCTGTAGAGGTTCCTGCTTTTAGATCTGGAGTACCTAGGTTAAACCTCTGGGGATGACCAAGATGACGGTCGTCCTATTATACACCAGTATCACAAAGGCTTCAGTAAAGGATTAATTAAGGTCACCAAACACATTTACTGTTTATCACAGAAATTTCAGTAGAGATGGACATGATATGTAGATCCTGTAGTATATCCCTTTACCTGATCAGAGTTATTGTCCACAGTTACAGTACAGTAGATTAAAAATACCAGACATCTTTTTCTTACACATTTTTGATTCTCAAAGGGTGAAAGTCAATGATTAATAAAAATATGTGAATAGGCTCCACCTTGAGTCCTAGGGTAGCTGAACATTTCTGCTGAACTGATCAGTAATGAAATAATTAACAATCCCGACATTCAAGCAAGCTTAATTAGATTTCAGATTTAGCACCTTTTGAGCTGAGTTCTTGTTTCAACCTAATCAGCAGACTCAGTAAGACAGCATTGCACTGCTTTACCATTGGGAAGTTATCTTTTAACCATTAATGGACAAAAGCTTAAAAATACCATTCCAAGGGCACTCATTGCCCTAACTATGCTTCCAGTGAAGTCAATAATAAACCTTCCATTGAATTCGTTGAATTCAATTAAAGGAGGTTTAGGCCACTCCTGCAAATTTCTGAAAATCTCACCCATAAAGCTTAATTCTTCAGAAACTTCTGGGGCCACCAGAGAAGTGCTGGTCAGGAGAATCAGTTAGTACAGCCTGAATCTGACCCCTTATAATGAGTAACTAAAAACTAGTGTCAGAACAATCATACCACACTTGTTAATTTATCAGTCATATTTTATTCATTATATAGTTTAGCTATATAACAACTCATATTTCTATTGATAAAAGTAGTATTTGAATTGAGGGGAGAGAAAAAAAAGTGATTCCTCTGCCTCTAGTGGAGTTTAGACATCACTCTGACAGCTATGCATGGGGTAATTTTTATGCTTGGCTCACACGTATACTTCTGGACAATACACCAGATTCCACCAAATATCAGGCGTTATCAAAACTTTTCCCCACAAGAACCTGTCCCCGAGACCTCTTCTGCAAGCACTTTATTCTTTCTCCCCTCAAAATTACCCAAACACTGGATATAAATATGTATCAAACAATTTAGCCTACTTAGTAAGGGGGAAAGGTGTCCTGAATGCAGAGGGGAAAAGCTCCTGTGCAACAGAGAACACTCGCAGTGGAGTGGACCAGAATGTGAGAACTCAAGCTGGTGTCTTCAGTGGCTGATGGACTGGAACTCCAGTTTGCACATAAGTACTAGAGCAGGAGAATGAGTTAGCAAAATATGAGAGAGGGCGCCACGTGACCTGTCTGCCTAGAATGTGCACACCTTGCACCGGTCTTGCTTAATCTCTCTCACACACAGAAATCTTGATATCTCACTTTTTTTTCCATGTGCAAGAATAACTGGAGGCTCTCTGGTAGCTTTACTCCACAGCATCAAGGGTCAAAAGAACCTCACCCTCACATCACTGCATCTGTTTGCAAGCCTCAAAGCCATTGTCCCAGCTTTAGTAAAACATCCTGAATGGTTCTTTCCACTGCCGTCACACAGGATGCAAAGAATGCTTGTGGTACAACACACTGTTGCACATAAAAGACCAATCCCAGTATACTCTGAAAACTCATCCACACATCTATTCCCACTGAAATTGCTAGTTCTAGGGATGCAACAGGGATATAGTGCATTAACTAGAATGCTATACAGTTATATATCAATCCATTTTCCTGCTCCCCACTAAAACATAAGGTGTGAGGTTTGAAGTGTTTCCCTCTGTGACATTCTGTACTTTGGGGGAACACCCTACACCCCTATGTTCATCCTTATAATATGATTGTGTGGTATCCAATGCAAAGTTTGTCATGTTGGGTGTCTTTGGAAGGCTCATGATGTACTGAGCATTGTTGTTATGGTAATGTTATAGGTTGTAATTTCATGTATATAGTTATGAGGCAGAAAATATGTCTCGAGTGAGTCACCCCCCTTCCTTTGGTCAGTTTGGGACTGCAATGAGGTAATGCTCACCTGACTCTGAAGGGGGGGAGGCAAAGCCAAGAGGGAAGAAAGGACATGATAAAAGGGAGAGACATTTGCCATGCTCTTCCTCTCTCTTCCACCTCCATCTACAGACCTCACCACCAAGCGACTGAAGCGCTGATCAAAGGGGAGAGCCTGACTGAAGGGCAACCAACCAGCCTGTGGTGAGAAGCATCTAAGTTTGTAAGGGCATTGAAAGTGTTAAGATCAGCTTAGAATGCGTTTTGCTTTTATTTCATTTGACCAAATCCGACTTGTTATGCCTTGACTTATAATCATTTAAAATCTATCTTTGTAGTTAATAAATCTGTTTGTTTATCCTACCTGAAGCAGTGCGTTTGGTTTGAAGCGTGTCAGAGATTCCCCTTGGAATAACAAGCCTGGCATGTATCAATTTCTTTGTTAAATTGACAAACTCATATAAGCTTGCAATGTACAGCGGGCATAACTGGACACTGCAAGATGGAGGTTCCTAGGGTTGTGCAGGGACCGGAGATATTGGCTAGTGTCATTCAGTTGCACAATCCAAGGAGCAGCTTACATGCCAGATGCTGTGCGTGAACAGCCCAGGAGTGGGGGTTCTCACAGCAGAGCAGGGTAAAGCTGGCTCCCGGAGTCAAGGATTGGAGTGACCTAGCAAATCACCGGTCTGGATAACACCACAGAGGAACGTCACACCTCCCCATGGGAACACAAGAGAATTATGTTCATAAAGTCCCCTCCTCTATCTCCCCCAGGGGATAGAATAGGTAAAAGGCCTTCTTATCTAGGGTGCCTCTAATATACTTTAACCTCCTAAAGTAAAAGTGGCTTCAGGCAGCCAATTTAAATGGGTTCATAAATAGCCTGAAAACTTTACTAGACACCCATTAGCCAGAGGACTATACCTCCTGGACAAAGGCCTATACAAGTGATGAGTGATGGCCCAAAATGGGAAAATTCAAGGCAACACACTGGAGATAAGCTATCAGAGGAGCTCTGAATACCACAGTAATACTGGCAAGTGTCTTATTAATTTTATTTTGCCGTTGCTTGGGAAACTTATAAGCAACAGCAGAGGCAATGCTATTGTCTATTTGTAGAGAGAAATACATTGGTTCATATTTGCAACCATAAGGGAATAGTTTTAAATCAAAGTTCAAATTGTGCAGAGATAGATGGCTTACTGTTACTCACTGGGGACAATATACAATGCATTATATGCAAGTGGATTTTTCAGTGCTGTAGTTGACACAAAGAAAGGTTCATATTTTACCATTCCTGCACACAGCTTCACATCTCCCTTTACCATTGATTAGGCTACACTGCAGCACTTTTTCATTTCAAAAGTATGAAACCTTTTAATTCAGTGCCACTAAAAGGTCTGTTGTTATGCCTTGTGTTGTCCCCAAGACATATAATCATGTATCCAAAAAGAACCCTCCTATGGCCTTCTGAACATGTTCCAAACTGTTGTATAGCACAGCAACCAATACATTGTAATGTCAATGCCAGCCAACGGTATGTCAAAGTAATGACACTGTAAAGTTAAACATGGTATTGTGACCGTACTCCTTTTCAGGATTAGTGGGCAAAGCACAGAAGTGGGACTATTTGAGATGTGGTTCTATCCACAGCTCTGCCACAGATGATAGACCCATTATGTGACTCTAAAAAAGTCATTTAGCTTTGCTAAACCTCTTTCCCCATCTGTAAAATGGAGATAATACTTTCCTACCACCTATAGGCATGACATAAAACCTAATTCATTTATGTTTGTGAAGTGCTTTGAGAGCCTCAGATTGATGATCCTGCAGAAGTGCAAGGTGTTAATTAGCAAGGATTATCAAATTCACTAGAATGTTCACACAATCCCCAGTATGTGACATTATTACAGAAACACAACTTCCATCAAATTCTCAAGAGAAAATAAGACCCATGTCTAAAACAAATATATATAAAAAGTATTTCAATAAAATTACACAAACAACAACAATTATTGGTTCTCATGTGGTCCAAAACATTCAAGTTAAACATAGCAGAATTTACAAACAGAACATTGTACTCCATTTCTGAGGAGCTGGGTTGGGAGTGGGAACCTTCCTAAACATTTGGGGCCTAATTTTAAAATGCGTTCCTTTTATAAGAAGATCTGGAAACTGGGTGTCACATTAAGATGCCATATTTATAACTGGGCTACCTTTAAAAATACAAGATGTGTACAACGTATTGTTCATGTTCTCTCAGTTACATATCTAATGCATTAGCTGAAATTTATATTTCATGGTAAAGTAATTATCTTACCTTCATTTTTCCTTGTAAATTAAGATAAAATTATAATTGTTTATTCTTTAAAACAGACATTCACTAAAAATATTTGTTTAAAATACAGCCAGAACTACATGGGACCAAATTCCTTTCTGGTGTGACTCCATTTGCTTTAACAAAGTAGCACCAAGGATTAATCTGTCCCATTAGTCTCATTTTCCATTCCAAAATTCCTTCATGGCATAAAAGAGCGAGCTGGCTGGCCACGGTCATTAAATACAGGCATTCTGGATCTGGTCCTACTCCCACTGAACTCAATGAGAGTTAACTAAATTCTGCCAACCAATTCTGTACAAAATTGTTCTGTGCAAACCTGTTATGAAAAAGGCCTTGTGCAGAGAAACAAAAGGCACTCTCGTGGTTTTTTCCCATCTATCACGTACCCACTCCACATCGACTTAAGAGGGCCTCTTTTTGAGCCAATTGATTACTACTTTTTGAAATTGGTCCAGACAACAGCTGGATTAATCTGGGTATATGAAGCAGAGACACACGAGAGGACAGATTGTTGGAGATCTTTGGTGAACACTTTCCTCCCTCAGCATCTACAATGATCGTCTCCACTCAATACCTGGACCACTTCACTAGCCAACATGGGACAAGCTGTACTGCAAGTGACTGAATCCAACAGAGCTTAGTGTATACTATGCAATGTGACCTCAGGAACAAACTAATGTACACAAGGCCAAATTCAGCCCAGCTGTAATGGTGTAACTCCACTGGAAGAAATGGCATCATATCAGGTATGAATCTGGCCTATAAGATCTGATGCTATGAGGCACTAAGTGTCTTCAAAACACACTAAAGCTCAGCACTTCACAGGAACAAACCTCCAATAAGATAAATGCAAATTAAAAAATTCCAACAATAGCTAAGTTTATAAGACAGGGATGGTCCAGTTACTTATCCAGTAGTCCATCCAGACCACGACATGCAAAGACAGTGGAAGTCTTTGAAGATGAAGGTCTAATTACCTATTGCATTCATACTGTGGTCCCACACTCCTTGCAGGACACCTGTTGGAAAGGATACATAATGGACACCAAGACCTCACAAAAAAAGAAGAACTAGCCAGTTTGCCTGTCTGGCAGCTGAGCATAAGGCAAATCACAGAGTGGAATCATTCAAATCTTAAATAATGACGAGACAGGCATAACTTAAAGAATCTCTCATAGCCACCACTTCAACTAACAGAATTTCAAAAAGAATAGCACTAGATATGGGCCAAGAAATGGGACACAATGCAGTCTGAGAGCCAGTGATTATTATTCTAGATTTGTAGGAATTCGACTCTGTACTAGATCCATAAGATTAGTGACCAATTCTGGAACACAGAGTTTCTTAACCATCTTCTGAAGCACCTGGTATTGGTCACTCTCAGCGATAGGATACTGGACTTGACACATCAGAGTCTGATCAGATATGGCAATTGCTGCATTCCTATGATTCAAGGTAGAAGAAGCCAATATGGGAGAAATTGCCATTGGCTTGTGTGTGTGTGTGGGGGGGAAATTACAGAAGTAGAGTTTTCAAAAATTAAGAAAGCAAAAAATATTATAGATTTACGACGACAGTATTTATTTTCCACTTTAAAACATTCACTGAAGTGGACCAAATGATCACTTTGTACAAAATCTTGACTTCCAAGGCTATATGTGGAAGCTGAGCTTTCATCAAAGATGCAAAACAGATTATAATAATGTAAAATTTGATACTGCAAACAGGCTTTGCTGTATGCTTTCCAATTTATAAGGGTTTAGTTATTATTTTAATTACTAAATGAAATGTTAACATTTAAGTAATCAAGGAAAGGGATTTCCTGCGGGGTGGAAGGAAAGAGACAATGAGGGGAGGGGGCTTCCTGGGTTTTGGGAAAGAAAGTGGCACTGGAGTTGTGGTTCCTGTGCATTGGGGGGAGCAACAAAGAGGGATGGAAGACAGAGGTGGGAAACCAGACTGAAATGAGAGCAAGGAGACTGCAGAGACAGTGAATAGAGGAGGGGAGTGAGAGACTGTAAAAGGAAAAATCATAGGGAAGAGTAGGCAAAAGGAATAGAGTGACTGAGGGAGAGAACACAAAGGGGATTATGGAAATGAAATTTAAAAGTAACCTGCAATACAAGCAAAACATTGAAAGAATCACTGAAATATAAGTTGGGTGTCCTACCCCAAGCTAGGGAGGAGCAAAGGGAAGGAGCAAATCTATACTAACTTTTTTTTAAATGTCTTTGCCTGACAAAAATTACCTTCCTGCTTTTGGGTTTGAGAAAAGTGTTCCAGAACAAATCATCCTAAAAAGCAGAGCAGCTGGTTAGCTGTTACAGTGAATCACTCTATGGGGGATTTTTTTCTGTTTAGAATGCATTTGGTCAATCTTCCATTGAAAAATAAAAGTTTTAAAATTAAAAGGCAAGAAAATCAAAAGGGAACTGTCAACCTGAAATCCAGATGATTTTTTAAAAATGACATAAAAGTTGTTTCAGACCCTACAGTCAACCCAGAATCCCCCTAGCTGATTTTTGTGGCTTTACAGTCACCATATCCTATTTTTTAAGTGTGTGTTTCAGGCAGCAACAGAAAGACAAAGGAAACTGACTGCCTTCACAGAAGAAATAGTGAAACTGACAGTTTTCATAGAAGGCAGTCTGATATCATGATGGACAACCTTATAAAAACACAGTAAATATAAAAATGCACCAAATAGACAAACTGAAAAAAGAAAACATGATTTTTTCAATAATCTTTCAGCATTATAGATATTAGCTGTTATTTTTGACAATATCAGGTAAACATTTTGCAGGCAGATATCTGGAAGGGGGTGGTTCTCTTTTTTACATTGATGGCGTCACTCGAAGCACCTAAATATCTGAAATAGGGGGAAGGGAGTCTTACCTGAGTTCCTGTGACTGATTCCTAGAATGTTGCAATCTGAAGTGTCTCAGAGGAAACTAGAACCAGGAAACTCATGTTCTAAAACAGATTTGTTTGGTTTGGGATTTTGTTAAAAAAAGTTTGGTTTGAACTTCTGTGTGTGCTGGCTACTTCAAGTCACTAAGAGAGGTTTGACAAGGGAAGAGGAGAAAGCCAGAGAAAAGGAATAGGAAAGGGACAGAAAACAGATACTGAAAAACAGGAAGGCAAGATATACAGCAGAAAAGGAAAGACATGAGCTACAAAAGCAGCACAGTAGAATAGCTACTTGTTTCACAGAAAGCTTGTTGAAGAACACAGAAAGACTACAAACAAATGTGTGATTTTTTCAGAGGAGGCAGGAGACATGATTCTGTTGGTGTAGGTAATGGAACTCTGTAGTCCAAAATTCTTTTTATGTTCTTTAGTAGGACGAAGTCTAGTTTTAACATAAAATGGCTTTTGCAAGAGCAATAATGGATCCTTTCAAAGTCTGTGTGCGTGTGCATGTTTTAAAATCAATTTGTGTCTATCTGATGGGGAAATACAGGCATATTCAGCACTCAGAGGTGACAATGCATATTTGTGTATGCACATGACAGGAGGGAGTGAGTTAACAGAATGTAACTTGTTATTGGCAAATTATTCTGGTTGAGAATTCCATATAAAAAGGGTGACAGACATTAAACAAGATATGTATGCACTGATCTACGAAAGTGCACGAAGTTGACTTTTATTTTTTATTTCATTTCCAAGGAGAATTCTGTGCTCTATGCTACTTGCTCACCCTTTTTTTTTCTAAAATGTGGTTGCAACCCTCTCCCTTTACATATTATATACTGCATTTACTTAATTCAGCAGATGACACCAAAATCTTAACACACATACACACACACACACATAGATCTTCCCAGTTAATTGGACTTGGAAAAATATTTCCTTACCTGGATCGTGGAAAGGCACCAAAGCAAAGTTGTAAAGTGGTTTCTTAGGTCTTTTCAGAGAGGTTTCCAAAATTTTAGATGCCCCTTCAATAACTTGAACTAAGTCATCATACATAGAGCCAGTCACATCAAACACAAATGCTAAGGTGGATGCTCCCTCTGGGATTTCTTCAGCTCTGGGCTCCTTCTCTGCACTGGCATCTTGTGCATAGCAAGAAGAAAAGAGAGCCAGCAAGAATCCTATGCAGATTCCCACTCTCCAGATAGGGATATTTCCACGGGAAATCATTTTCCTCCCCAGTGCCTAAGTAGCGTGCTTAGTACTCACTAAGTGTCAGAGGGCTTCCACTGCAGTGGAGAAATACATTTGAACTTTTTAAAAAACAAACAAAACAAAACCTTTTCTGCACAACTTAGATCTGAATTGCTCTGCCCCCCACACACTCCACCAGCCCTTTGAGAGAGGGAGGGAGAGGGATGCAGCAGCTTTTGTTTGTGTGTAGTTTCTGGTTTCTCTCCCTTCCCTTTCTACTTGTCTGCAGGACTTTTGTAGTGTCTCATGGAGTGAGGGGAGAAAGTCCCATCCATGCCCTACTGTGTGTGTTGCTGCTGCTGCTGCTGCTGCTGGAATCTTTGGCAAGAGGCAGAGAGAGGCTCCCAATGTGCTGCTGCTGCTGCTGCTGCTGCTGTTGGAGTCTTTGGCCAGAGCCTGAGGTTCCCAACTGCTGCTGTGAGACACAAGGAGCGGATGCCTAGCCCAGCCTCGGCTTCCCATTGGTCACCCGTTCTCCCCCTGCATTTGCCTTAGAGGCCCTTTTTTAGGGAGACTTTTAAAAATGTTTATTGGGTCACTTGAGTGCCACAGAATCACTTGGAGCAAAACCTTCGGTGATAACAATAAAAGCAGGACTGAGCCATAAGCAGGAAATTCGCCCCAGATGTGTGGTTTCCTCACCACTCTGTGACAGTCAGGGGAGCTGAATGTTTCCATTAGTGATTAGGAACAATGTACTCACCAGGATTGGGTCTGCACATTCCTGAGCTAGGAGGACATGGATAATCCTAGTACTCCCTCTCAACCTTAGGGGTGGGGAGATCCTGATATGAACCCCTCCTTCCACAAAGGGGAAAATAAGCTGACTGCCCCTCACGACCTGCCAGGGAGCTACGGGGAGGGGGGGGGGAGAAGAAAGATTTCCATTGGGCAGTGCAACCCAAGGAATTTCCCCCCCCCCCCTCCCCCCTCCCCCCCCCCCCCCCCCACACACACACACACTCCAGCTCTTCTCCATTCACTTACATTTGCAGTGATCTGGAGCAAAATGAAATCACAGTGGCCTACATCTTCCCAATGTCTTTGTGGTCTAGATAGCTAGCCCAACCCACACACTACTCAAGCTTTCACTCCTACAAGTGGAGAGTGAGGCAGGGATTTTGCTACACCCCTCCTAGGTGTAAACTCCCCCCCCGAATTTCCCCCACCCCCCCCCCCCTCAGTTTTGTGAACTACTTACATGCAGTGTTGCCAATTTAGTGACTGTTTGGAAATTTGAATTGAAATTGAAACATTAATACACACTTTAAAAGCATATACAGTGTATGATAAAATATGTGTATCTGAAAAAGTATAATAGATTTGAAAAGTTTGAACCATAGACTAGCTTCCTTATACAGCTGTTGTTTTTTATGACAATGTCAGTGCATTCATTTTGGTGATGTTGGCCAACCTAATAATTTCAAATTATGATTTGTAAGCAAAGTCTAAATGAGCTCTCCCTGACAGCTAGTGATGAGCTGGCGGGAAAGGCTTCAGGACCAGATTGTATTTACATTCACACCTAATCTACCTAGGTATCCAGCAAACAGAGCTGCATTGCCCAAGTGATAGATTTTGGCTGGGGTTGGGTTACAAATCACTTGAATGCGGTGGGGAGGGGGACGAAATGTTGTTATTCTTATTGTAAGAGTAAAGGGCAGTAGAACTGTACTTAGCCTGTGCTGATTGAGGGCATCAAGAGAGAGTGTGGGGACAGGTGTTTTGCTTGATGGTCTGCTTGAGTCACAAGTACTATTTGACTTGCCCCTCTCCACTGTTTAAAGACAGAGCTGATTAGGCTCCATAGATAGTCTTTTGTTTTGTTAAATGACCAGTACAGCTGAAATCACTGATAATCAGGTCTAAGTGCTCAGACCTGCTGTGGGACAGTGTTTCTGTGGAAGAGATGGCCCAGTCTGCACTAGCAGTGAGGTTCCCCCACTGAGAGCTCAGCTGAAATCACTGAGAACTGTGTGGAATCTCAAGAGACCAGCTAGCAGAGGTCACAGTGGCAGGTGGCAGCAGAAGGTGATGGCGCAGGGCCATTGGCAACAGAGCGATGGAATGAACGGTGGTACGAACAACAGTGGCCAGAGCAAACAGTGAGCAGCTGGAGGAACGAGCAAGGTGCCTTCTTGCCCCCCCATGTGGGAGGTGAACTCATGTGAAAGCACCTCTGAATTCTGAGTCTCCACTGACCAAGGACAACACCGGTGAGTGTTAATGAGGCTGTTAAGAATTCTGGAGACACAACAAAGTTCATGTGAACAAACATGGCTGTGGCATCATACTTTCTATTTAAGCAAGAGACACTACAAACTGGAGGCCAATGTTAAGTGCATTGTCACTTGTTCATCCTGAAGTTGAACACTGGTTCCGATCAAGACCAGCAAATGCTCACTATCTTTCTGCAAGAAACTCAACTCACTGGCTAGAAGCATGTGGTGCAACAGTGAAAGATTCAACAGTCGAAAAAGTAAAGAACTCTCTCACCACATTCAAAAAATTTGCATACATGGCTGATGAATACACCGATGCAAATGGGCATCAAGTATTAAGTCATTGTGTACGTTATCTTGATGTCAGTGATAGGCCAGTAGATGCAGTTCTAGATGTTCAAGTTATAGAAGACACATCAGCCGCATCTGTGACAACCCACAGCTTAGAAGAGTTAAATGCTTGTGAATTGGACCCCAAATAAATGGCTGCTTGTGCATTTGATGGCGCTGCAAACTTCTCTGGAAGACATGGTGGAGTACGAGCTTTGCTCAGAGAAAAGTGTAACCCTAATCTCTCCTATACACACTGCAGAGGCCATCTACTCCAACTAGCACTAGTATGAGCTGCAGACTCTTCAAAAGACATTTAAAAAGCTATACATTTAATATCTTCATTATATTCTTTTTTCAGCAAGAGTCCAGAAAGACTGAATATCTTGGAAAATATAGCAGATACACTGGGACTGAAGTTCAAATTAGTCCAACCTGGGAAAACCCTCTGGTTTTCTCATGAGCGATCCTTGGCTGTTGTCTTAAAATTACTCCAGCCGTTATTACTGGCTTTGGAAAGTATCTAGCAAGATGGGATGGATCTAAGTAGTGAGGCTGGTGGATTACTTTTCCTACTATGTTCAGAGAAGATGATTGCTGTTCTTTCTCTTGTAAGTCTACTGTTGAAACCACTTGGGTCATTAAACAATGCCATCCAGGCATCTGCTACAACAGTAGTAGATCTTTGTCCAGCAATAGAAGCTACATTTGGATCAATCAGAGAGCTATCCATTGAAAAAGTACTGGAAGAAGCAAAGACTTCAGTCCAGAAGTTGACTAATGAAGGTATTTATATTGATCCTTAAGTGAAGAGGACAAGAAGTGTTTGTTAAGACAACTGAAAAAGTACACAGACTTGATTCTTAAAAATCTACAACACAGACTTCTAGATTCTACTCAACCTCTATGTAGCTTTTACAGATCCCTGTCCTAGAAAACACTGACAGTTGAGTGGAGTGAGGCACTACCAGCAATGGGGCTACCATGTGCTCAGGATAGAATAGAGAATTTGAACACAGAGTGGAATATCATACAAAGAATGAATGAAGATTTGACTTCAACTTCTTTTTTATCATCACTAGTGGCTCGACCCGATCTTTGTGCTATGTTTCCTGGGATGAAAGAAGTAGGAATTCATCTCTTGCTACTCCCAGTCACAACAGCTACATTTGAGCGTTCTTTTGCCTCATTGAATAGAATTTTGTGTTCTGAAAGAAGTCGCCTTCTGCCTGATCATGTGAATGAACTAATGAGCCTATCAATTGAAGGAATGGAAGTACTGGACACACGAGAAGCCACCAAAGATGAACGCACTGCATTTAATAAGTTCATTAACAGACTTGTGCAAAATTATAACAAGAAACCAAGAAGGATGTAGATGTAGTGCTTCATACGAGGCTTGAGTAGCCAACTTTAATTTGTGTGATGGCTTTAAAACATGAGTTAAATCTAATAAAATGGTCATGAAACATTTTTCAGTTTTTACCATGGTGCCATACAGCCCACCTTCACCCTCACGGTCTCACCCCTCATCGGCCCTGACACACACCCCCCCGGTAAATTCGAACACCCCCCCTAATTTCAATTCCTGGGGAAAACACTGGAGTGAGGTGTTATTTCTTTAATATTTGGAGACACTCGGATATTAAAATGCTGGAGGGCCATAAAAACATCTGGATAGATAAGCTGCTAACAGACAGAAAAGAGCAGCCTATATCACCCTACCACTACCAAAGTGGAAGGAGGGTCACAATCAACACTAAAGTGGCAGCAGGTATTCTCTAACACTCTCCTCAGTCTGCCCCTCCTCTCTCCAACAGATGAAAGGGTGGCACATGCCCTGCCCCCAATTTTTTGCCCCCTTCTTCCCCCCTATTTCTTGTTGAATACCGGTGTTCATTATCTAGCTGGCTAGTTGCTACTCCTGGCACTGCAGCCTCCAAATGCTTCTGGAGACCTGGCAACTCAACAGAGCTGCAGCGAGCTGGATCACCAGATAGTCCACCCCCAGTAGCTGGACTTCACGTTTCCCTCCCCAGGGAACCTTCAAACATGCCAAGATTCTAATCTCTTAAAGCAGATGCCTGGAGTCCTACCTCACAGAAGCAATCCACGGAGCCCTAGAAGTGGCAGTTCAGCACAGTGAGCAAACTGAGTGTGAAAGAAGGCAGCATTCAGGAGAAAATTCCTTAGAAATGGGGGGGAGGGTGTGTGTGTGCACGCACACACACACACACTCACTCTCTTTGGGGACATAGATAGCAATGCAGAATGGGGAATAACAACAATATGGACTGGGTGTCCTGGGATAAAGGCAGCAGTAAAAGTGGGTGAAAGGGTTGCCAGGTGTCTAGCTTTCAACCGGAAAGTCCGGTTACCCACAGTAACCAGCCTCTGCCACCACGGGGCAGGAAGAGCAGCAGCTGCAGCTGGAGCCTAGGGGAGCTGCTCTCTGCTCAGCTGCTCACAGAGAGAAGTGGCTGGCTGGTTCCCGACTGGCTCCAGCCTCTCCAGCACAGAGGTAGGTACATGGAGGAGGAGGAATCCTGTCCACCCCCTCTGCCCCGCTGTGCCCCGGTTTCCCTGCTGTCACAAAGTGTGGGGGAGTCAGGGCCCTGCACCCCCACTTCCTGCAATTCACCATAACTCTCATCCAGCCAGTAAAATGAAAGGTTTATTGGACGACAGGAACACAGTCCCAAGCAGAGCTTGTAGGTACAACCAGGACCCTTCAGTCAAATCCTTCTGGGGGGGCAGGGAGCTTAGACCCTAGTCCTGGGGTTCCCTCCGTTTCCCCAGCCAGCTCCAAAAACTGAAACCCCCTCCAGCAGTCTCACCCAGCCGCCCCTCCCCCCCCGGCTCCTCCTCCAGCCTTTGTCCAGTTTCCTGTGCAAAAGGTGTCACCTGGCCCCAACCTCCCCTCCTGGGTTCAGATTACATGCTCAGGTATCATCCCTCAAGTTAAGTCACACCCTGGTATCCCATCACCAATGCAGACAGTCCCAACAAAACTCCCCCGCAACACTCCCCAGTCAATCTGCCCCACTCCCTACTCCGTCACACCCTGCCCCGGCCCCTTGCTCCAGGGACTGACCCCCCCTCCCTCCAACTTGCCATGCCCCGACTGCGCAGGCAGGCAGGCTCTGCGTCAGCTCCTCCCAGCCCAGCTCTGCAGTTGGCAGGTGAGTCCTGGGACAGGGAGGGGGCGAGCGACGGAGGGAGGGGGAGAGAGAAGCAAGGGGAGCCTGGAGGAAGAGGCAGGGCAGGGCCTCGTGGGAAGGAGCAGGGCAGGCTGTCCAGTTTTCAGCAGTTAGAAAGTTGGAAATCCTAGTGGGTGGTGGCTTATGAGGAAAGGAGTCAGTGAGGAAAAGGGAACCACAGAAGAAAGGTTACTTGGTGAATGAGGACAGGGAAAAAGAGAAAGTGATAGAGACTAGTGGGGCAGAGAGGAAGAACAAGACTGAAACAGGATAAATAGCTGGAGGTGGGGCAGAGACAATGAAAGGGAGAAAGAACAGATTGAAAAGAGAAAGATTGGAGGGAAAATAAGGCCTGGTCTACACTACAAAGTTAGGTTGACATAAGCCAGCCTGCACACAGAGGAACAGGAAAGGATGGGATGATGGGTAGGGGGAGAGATGTAAGAGTGACTTGCAAATGAAACCTAAGCACTGAGAGAAGCTTCCCTAACATGTACTGGGCAAATTTCTTGTACCTCAGTTTCAGCTAATTGACAGGAATAAATGTGTATCTAAAGTAAGCAAGAGTCTTCATGGTGTAGGATATCTGAGAGGGGTCAATTACTTAAACTCAGCTCTCCAAAACAATATTTATGTTTATGCAATATGCAGTTATACTTAGTGGGGCAAGCGAGTGTAATATAATGCAATAACTGTACACACATTGGAGAAGGGCCAAAACCAAATATCTTACTCACACTATTACTTTCACTGGGTTTGGTTCTTCTCTCAGATAGTCCCTCACTCCAGCAAACACTGCCTTAAAATATTCTTATAGAAGTAGTATTACGGTAGCAACTAGAGGCCCCAACTTTGATTGGAACCATTGCTCTAGGCACTGTATAAACACATAGTAAGATAAAGTTTTGCTTGGAATAGCTGACAATATAGAGAGAAGGTTGGAGAAAGAAAGTATTTTTATCCCTACTTTACAGATGCGGGAAACTGAGGCACAGAGCGATTCAAGGCCAGATTTGTAAAGGTATTTAGGCATATGAAGATGCAGATAGGTGCCTAGTGGGATTTTCAAAAGCATTTAGGTGCCTAACTTCCATTGTCCCAAGAATCTAGATTACTTGAATCCCTTAGCCACAAACCATTCTTTTTATCCCATACAGGTGTGTATAGGAGGAGTTAACAGCAATTACTGAAGTTAATAGCAATACATCAGTTTCAACCCAGAGTGAGAGGAGAACCAGGCCCTTTGCTTTCCATGGGATAAGTCATGTGGCTGAGGTAAGCAGGGTGCAGTTTAGTTATATTTGATACAGTTATGAAAAGTATTTTTTAAATTCATATTATTCATTTCCCCCATTATTTTACAAACTTTAATCAGTAATAAACTACAGTGCTCAAAACCATCATTCTATGACTGGAAAATTAATCATGTAGAAACATTTGCTTACTCCAATCAAGTTATATGCCTGGAATTGGTTTATAAAAAACAGATGTTTACATTCTTTTCCCCCTTCAACACTGACGTCATAAGAAGAAAGTACATAACCAGAGCTGTGCAAAATGTTCACAATAAACCATGGAGAACTTGCCTTGTGTGGAACTTCACTGGCAGAAAACTCAAACAACGTTAGTCAAAATGCTCACATATCTTCTGAATAAAGATGCACCCAAGCCACAAAATTGGAATACAAATTTTGAACACTTCAGAGACTGGAAGTATTGGATCCAGGATTTTGGGTCAGTTCTTTATAAAGATAAGTTCCTGTTAATGTTTTTCCTCACACAAAGAGCAGCCATATACTCTCATTGTTGTTACTTTTAAATTAAGGAAAACAAGAAGAAAGAACAGAAGTAATGTCTTCATGAGAAAGTAGTTTATCTCCCCTGTAACATACTGCAGCAATTCTTAAAACAAAATGTCTTTCACATGGACAAGTTCTTAAAAATTTAAAGGCACAGTACAGGGAAAAATAAAATAAACTACAATTTCATTAGAAGGAGAGCTGATATATTTAGATTGCCTAACAGTTTCCCTTATATAAGATTCTTATTTGTTTTGCTTTCTTTTAGAATCTCTAACACCTTCCCTGTTTGCAGAAGGCCTTTGAAATTTGCAGGAGGAAAGTCCTCTGGCTAGAGAAGTGCTTTTATCATTGTCCCATGAAATTCCATTCACGTTTTGCTCAGATACAATCCACTGAAAAAAAAACCCACCATTTTCCATCTGAAACTTGCATTCTACAGGAAAGTGTTAGCAGCATGCCAAAATAATAACTGAACATGAACGTTCTAAGGACAGATCCAGGCCACTGCTAAAGCAGCAGCCACTGCAGTGGGAACAACTTGAAGCTGCCAGACCAGTTGCAGCAGGGAAGAGAGCCAAGCCAGGTTCCCTCTGACTAATCCCTTGGACCTAGCACATCATTCCAGTGGCCCATCCCACACTGCAGCACTGTATGGTACACAAGGCAGAAGCTCCACAGCTCATGGATGAGGGGGTTGAGGAAGGAGAAAGGCTCTGGATTGTGCCCACTTCACCTACTCTAGCACCTTCCCACATTCCTCATCCCTGGGATAAAAGCCATCTCCCGCTATCTACTAAGGCCTGGTCTACACTAACCCCCCCACTTCGGACTAAGGTACGCAAATTCAGCTACGTTAATAACGTAGCTGAATTCGAAGTACCTTAGTCCGAAGTTACCGCGGTCCAGACGCGGCAGGAAGGCTCCCCCGTCGATGCTGCGTACTCCGCTCGCCGAGCTGGAGTACCAGTGTCGACGGCGAGCACTTCCGGGATCGATCCGGGGCACTTCCGGGATCGATCCGGGATCGATTTATCGCGTCTTAACCAGACGCGATAAATCGAACTCAGAACATCGATTGCTTACATCCGGACCCGGATGTAAGTGTAGACGTACCCTAAATGTAGTTAGCCCTGTACCTGAGTAGTAATCTATAGTCCAATGCTGAAAGGTTCAAACCCTTCTCATGGTGCATTGTAAGAGAATTGTCACAGTTGCCTGTAACAGAATTTGGTTTTACTGTTGTTTTTTTAAAGATACACAAAAAAGACTACATATAAAGAACTTTACTTAGTTTGCAAAATCAAGCACTGAGAAGTTAACAACGGCCAGATTTGCGATTGTCCATGCAGTCTCAATTCTTCCTTTTTATGTGTTTGCATTATAATATGGTCACTAATTTCTTCATTTCCTGACTTTTAAGCACTTAATCGTGTAACCTTAATGTTCTTTTAATGTATGCTTTTTGTATGGAATTTGTCTGGTTATCCTAGGTCTCAGGTTAGGAAGAGAAAATAAAAAAACTGGACCTGATTATCTACTGCCTTGCACCTAGCACAGTCATTCAGATCTTTGTACAGTGAGCATATAATGGCACCATTGTAGGTTGGCAACATTTTTATATGTGTTTTGCACAGCTGTAAATGATTACACCAGGTGTATTACAGTAGAGTATTAGACCCTTTGATTTCTGCTCTCCCCCAATGGGTCTCAAATATAATACTAACAAAATGTCCAAGAAACAAAATTTACTATTATCCAAGAAACAAAATGGAAGATAGGCGGGATCAGGTATTGGAAAAGAGATATAAAGGCTTTCACATTTAGGCAACAAGTTTGAATTCTGCTCAGGTCTTTTGGTGACTGAAAATGGTTACCTTCTAATGTCTGTCTATGGGAAATGAGTTTCTGGTTGAAGTCCAGTTCACAGTGAATAAGTGTCCAACCTTCAGAAACAACTGAAAATGTTTTCTGGTTTCCTTTGAAGCTAAATATCAAAACAATTGTATTTAAAGCTCTCATTACTCTTAATTACACAACAGTCTGCCATTATAAAAATACACAAGACTCTTCCTCTCTCAGATCCCATAGACCACACTCAGCAGGCTACATCTACCAGAACCTTTTCTCATGATGCTCCCTCTTTGGTCAGAAATCTCTGCACGTACACCAGATGCTTCAGACCATTTGGCCAAAGGCATTTGACAAATTTCCCCACATATTATAAACATAAAACTCTTCTTCCCACATCTCCTCTAAATCCCATCTTCTTGCTTTATTTGGACTTGATTCTTTGTTTTAAAGAAAAATAGAATCACTGCTGTTAGTTTGGGGTATCTAGCTATTGATTCTCTCTGCAAGAATATATCCTGTATATAGACGCACTGTTAGTTAAGAGAGATTACATACGGAGGTCTCCACTTTATAAATTGTGTACAAAACTTTCTTATGTAAGTATTGTTAAGCTGTCACTTATGTTTTTATATATTTTATGTATACACACACTAGTTATTGACATAATCCTAAATAATCATGCACTTGTAATAAGATCAAATCACTACTCTATAAATTCAACATGAAGTGATGTTTTGGGTCTTGATTTCCAGTTTCTCACAAGCTAAAACAAAAATAACTGGAAGTGTTATGTGTGCATATGCAGTATTTGGCATGGATAGGGTTAAAACGTCACCCATGAACAGGAATGCTACAACAGGTTTTTGCCCTTGTTGCAATTACTGCTGACAGACTTTAAGGTCAGAAGGGACCATCATGATCATTTAATCTGACTTCCTGCACGTTGCAGGCTGAAGCTCATTTCTCTGTTATGAAGAGCAAACAGAGGTTAAAAAGGGGAAAGAGTTGAGGAATTGTTCTTTGGTTAAGTGTGGACAAACACTAGGACTCAGATTCACACAGAGACCAAAAAGAGAGGGACTTTCCATTTTGTAGGGGATTTTGTTATATAGATATCACCATGTGAAGTAAGGGTACAAAACCTAGAAGTGTTGTAATTAAACCTGGACCATTTCCAGCCAGCAACTTCTATTTCTAGAGCTGTGGAGGGGGCCCAGCTTTAACATGTTGTGGTTTTAGAACAAATCACTGCTTTCCTGTTCCTTCCTCTCTTTCTGGCCAAAACATTGCCCCTTATAGCTAAAACTCTCCTTAAAACAACAACAACAACAACGACAACAAACCTCCAGAGTGCAATCCCATTCAGAATGAGATGAAAGAGGATAGTCTGGATGTTTCCCTAGGTTTCACCAGTTGTAAACTCTCACATTTGCTAGAGTCAGTATCAGCATCATTGAACAGCCTTTAATGTAGATGTTGCAAAAATCTGAATATTTTATGGCAAATGTTTCACACTCCAGTGATCCCCAAAAAATCACACGAAGATTTAATATTTTACCATTTTCAATCTCCTTCCTTCTCTACCCCACAGAAGTTTTCTTATATATAAATGTCATTTTGATTCACAGCCAAAACCTGGAAAAACATCACCGCATGTAATAAGAGAATAAAAAGCTAGCTGTAGGCAGCATGAGGTACTGGGGACATGAGGAGTTTAACAATCGATGTGCACAAGCCACAAGAATCAGTGCACATTTTTAAAATTTTCCACAGTGCATGGGGTTTTGACTGAGCATGTATGCTCATATTTTCTAAGTGAAATAACTTCTCTTTCAATTGTAAAATACCATTTATTTTACAAAACCAGGATTGTGCAGTGGTCAAAACATGGGAGTGGATGTCAAGAGCCCAAGTTCTATTTCTGGCTGTGTTGCAGACTTGCTTGTGCTATTATTTAACGTTTGTGTTACAGTGGTGCCTGAAGGCCACAGCCAGGTTGGGCCCCAGTGTGCTTCACTCTGTACAAACATATAACTGCCAGTTCCTGCCCCAAAGAGCTTACAGACAAGACAAGACATAATGGGTGGAGAAGATTTAAAGAGTGGTTGGACAGACAGGATAACAAATATTATAAGTTTGTTTAACTTTGGGCAACTGATGGTCACTACCTCTTTTCCTAGGTGGTTACTGGGGCCCCAATCACTGTAGTATCTGAGCACTTTACAATCATTAATTTATCCTTACAAAATTCCTGAGAGATAGGGTAGCATTATTCCCATTTTACTTATAGAGAACTGAGGCACAGAGAGATTAACTGATTTACTGAAGGTCACATGGGAAGTTTGGGGCAGCTGCAGGAAATGAATCCAGTTTTCCTAAGCTGCAGTCCGGTGCCTTAAAACCATCCTCCATCCCTCCACTGTGTCTCAGCTTCTCCAGCTGTAAAATGGGATAATGTTTCTGTCTCTCTCAAGAATGTTAGGGACATTCATAAAAGTTTTTTACGTGATTTGAGTCCACTGGTCATCAGGGGCTATTGAAGTTCAAAGTGGTGTTAGTTTTGCTTTATCATTTGTTTCAGATGTAATCATATCCCAGGCTTTTTTTTTTTTTTTTTAATGTAAACACATCTTTTAAACCTACAATCCAAAACACTTGCCTGGTCTGGAAATCTCAGCATTGAGTGTAAATATCTGCTTCAAGAACTGAATATTTTAAATGATCCTATCTCGTATCATTCTTTCTGAAAAGAAAAAAGTAGTCTCATATCTTGAAAGCACAGATGAAACCATTCTATGAAGTTCATATTCAAACCCAAATTTCCACAAAGATTACATGTCCAAATCCAGGGTTTTTAATTCCTACACACAAGAGTACTTGCTATTTTTTTTTATATGCATGCAACTCAAACTTGCATGTCTACATAGCCACACATTCATGCAAATCTTACTTGTACTCACACACACTGTCTGTGTGTGCAAGATGGACACTTACAAAAGTACATTGAACAACTTTGTGCACCCACTTGAATAAATGGGTCATGAATCCCATTAGATTTAAAGGAGATGTTGTAGTCATGAACAGTGCAAGTAACCTTTTTTAGTTTACTAGCAGTTCTGAAAAAAAAATTGTTTCAGGTAACCCTGAAATCAACTTTTTTTGAATTTTTGCCTAATCAAAAAAAATCCATTTTGGGTTGAATTAAATGTTTTGTTTAACCCAAAACTAAACATTTTGCCTCAATTTTAGGCATTTTTAGAATAGAGGAAATTTGGAAAGAAATGGCTAAATTTACAAAGGGGATTTAGACCCCATTCATAAAACAGAGGAGAAAGTGGTGGTAGTGGTGCCCCCCTTATAGCCATTAGTTCAGTACTTAGGGCACTCACTTGGGAAGGGGCAAGCCTTGGGTTCAAGCCCCTGCTCCAGAGTGAGAATTTGGACTTCCATCTCCAAGGTTTTACTCACTCTCAGGTGAGAGCCCTAATCACCAGGCTACTGGCTATTCTGAGAAAAGGCCCTCTCAATCTCTCCAGCTGATGCTGTTATACTTTGTATACATATCAAGATTTTACCAAAAATGCAGGACTCATGGTTTCTACAAATATTATAAAATAACTTCACTGCAACTATATGAACATCAGAGACTGGCATATCAGAGCCACTTGACATACTATAGTATGCATCCTCTACACTTCAAAAAGTGCTCATCTGTCTATAAAGGACATATCCATCCAGTTTCGCCTAGACATGCCCTCTCAAGTACAGTATGATGGAAAGAGTGATTCTATATCCCTATGTCAGTTTATGTTTATTTTTACATATATTTTGATGTAACAAGGTGTTACCTGTTTACTTATAACATTTTTGCTGCTTTTGCAAACTGAGTAGTTTCCCATTGGATGTAAGAATGTGTCTTGCTTCCAAAATACTGGAATTTTTGCAAAACTTTTAGAGAATAATTCTAACTAATTTGAAATTTTAAAACTTTTTATTCCAGATTGTTATGAGATTACTATTAACATAGGCTGGGATTTTCAAAGGGAACTAAGAAAGCTAGGTATTCAAATCCTATTGAAAAAAAATCAATGGTCAAAAAAGAAGTGCTAGCTAGAAAGTTTAGCAAAGAATACTACTTCCACCTACTGGCAAATTAGAATAAGATATCTTTGGAAAACGATTACAGAAAAGAGGATTTTTTTGTTTGTTTAAGATTAGTATAGTGCACAATACGGAGCCAACTCCATATTATGCCATAGCTAAGGTTGAAACTAACTTTACATTATAATCAATTTTGATGTACACTCATCCTGTCCGCAAACATACATATTTTCTGTAGCTATTTTACACTGTGGTCTCCTGCTGGAGGATAATTTTTGGAGAAAGCAAGTTTAATCAGGCAAACCTATTTGGTGATATGAAAGCTTGGGGGGGGAAATCAATTTTTCACTTTTAGAAGAGTCTTTAATATTTACTTAAAACATCACATCTTTAAAATGCCTTGAGCCAGAAATGCCACATTTGTTTTATTAATTTGTCCCTAATAAACTCTAGTGTCTGTGTATTTTTGGAAGGTCTGGTAAATAATCTATGGCCATTGGAACCTCTGACAAAATCCACAGAATCCGTGTCAAATTCTGTAAAATCACAACGCAAACTCGAGTATTTCAAGTCCAAAACAGCTACCTGTAGACCTCTTAAATTTTGAAGCAAACCAGCTATATCAAAGAAACATTTCATAGATTTGAAGGAACTTTGCTGCAGTACCCGCAACCCAGTTCTACAATCCTTTATGTTAAAAGTAAGCAACACCTTTTCCTAGGTTATTCAATACCTAGCCAAACTCAGCACTGGGACAAAAAGCAGCTGAAGTGATGCCAGTAGGAAGGGGAAAGTATTTCAAAGAACTTGTGTCTTCTATAACATCCCCCTCTACTGAATGCATTTGTCTTCAGCTAATTATATTAATCCTTAATCTTGAGGTCCTTTTGGACTCCTCAGCACTACTGAATGCCCAAATATTGTATGGTGTCAAAAAGTGCCCACTTCCATTTATAAATGGGCAAAAGTCCACCTCCATCTAGGCCAGTCCAAAGTGAATTTCCTTTGCAACCCCCCTGCACCCGCTCCATAAACTTATCCCCCTTGCACCTACCCATGGAGGGCCAAATCCTGTACGCTATACTGAAATTAAGGGGAGTTCTCCACCGCATTCACGCAAGGACTGCAGGATTCATCCCATAGTTCTGATCTCAGATACAATAATGCAGCCTTCCTGTACACTTCTATGTGGAGTTGGCTGGTTTAACTACTTTGCACATTATTAAATATCCTGTTTTAAACCTCTTCATTGGTACAGTGCTAAATAACCTCAGACATTCAAAGTGCGTTTCCCTGCCTTTTAAATAAACTAAGTACACAGAGTTTATAGCACTAATTTTTTTTTAAGAATCTGACAGTTCAGTTTTTACAATTAAGCCCCATGGTGGCCTTTAAAATTCTGCTAGACTGTAATTTAGCACCTCACTAATGGTTACCCAAGTGTAATTTTCCAAAAAGACTAGGAACCTGGAGAGCAGTTTCATTACCAACACAGATTCCATTCTACACACTCGTGCTCTTTAATAACATAATGGAGACACTCTTAAAACCAGGAATGTGTTCCATGCTTTTTTAAGTTTAATGTGTACAATCTATGCTCCTTTTCTGGATAGTGGGAGGCATCTGTGATGCCTTCTATTTTCCAGGGATAGATGGATGAGTTAAAAGACCCAAGCCTTTACTCACAATGAGAATAAAAGCTTATTGGAGCATTCAAGACAGGTTGCAACACTTCTCCCTGCCCTTTTCCAGGGTCAGCGAGTTGTATGGGCCCATGATGCCCGTGCTCCACCAATATGAGAGCACGGGGGCCCAGCTCCACCAAAGTTCGGGGCCAGGTCTCTCCCCCAGCCCCGCTTGCTGCCCCCGTGCGCCTCCCCTGGAGCGGCTCCTGGCCTCCCCCACCACCACCACCAGCAGCGCAACGGGGCTAAGGCGGCTTCCCTGCCCACCTGTTCAGCTTCCTGCAGCCCCTGGAGGGGGGGGTGTCTCCACACGCTGCCCCCACCCCGAGCACTGACTCTGCCAGCTGCAGCCAATGGGAGCTGCAGGGGTGGTGCCTGCGGGCAGCAGCGCATGGAGATCCCTTGGGCCCCCCGCCTAGGAACTGCAGCCGGGGGGGGGTGTCACTTTCAGGAGCTATCCGAGGTAAGCACTGCACCCCAATCCCCAGCCCAGACACCAAACCCAAACTCCAGCAGGGAGCAGCAGGGTTCCTCCAGGGTAGCCAGGAGCGGCAGGGTTCCCCCCTGCCGTCCACGGTGGCCGGGAGCTGCGGCGGGCTCCCATCACCTGGGCCAGTGGGGGTACCCCGCAGCTCCCTGCCTCTGCAGGTGGCAGCCGGTGCTGGCTGAAGTCATGGAGGTCTTTGGAAGTCACAGATTCCGTGACTTCTGTGACCTCCATGACTAAATCGCAGCCATACTAATAGTTACTTACTTATCTCAAGGGGCAGAAGTCTGTATAGTGATGAATCATATGGGTGTCAATATATTACCACATGCTGGATTTTTTGTTTTTCAATTCACCTATTAAAAAACCCAGGAACCATGCACTTGTGACCATGTGCCCACACACACAGAGTTAAAAAAGCATTATTGAGGCTGCAAAGTTAAGCACTCAAAAGTTAGGAAATAACAGAATTAAGGTTGTCTGTGCAATCTTAATTTGGCTCCTTTGTGTATATGCATTATGAAACAGTCTTTAATTACATACTATTTTTTTCCTCTGCCTCATAAAATACACAGGATGGATCTGCTCTGGGGATGACTCAGGGCTGTGTAGTGAAGGAGGCTGTTGTCTGTAGGACCCCTGCCTTGTTTTTTGCAGAGGCTGGAAGATGTGTAGTCGATGAGGCAAGACAGAAACCCCTCCACAAATTAGGCACACTATAAAGGGAACATAATATGCTATATTTTCCCTTATAGATGCACACTTCTTTGCTCTTTTTATTCTCCTTTACACATTCTCCTCTTTCTTCAATAGATTCTCCACACTGCCTCTTTTGTGCCTCACATCAAAAGTGAATAGAAGCTGCAGCTACTCAGTACCTCTGAAAACCAGACTACATATTTTTATATGCTTCTGCATCGTTTCATATTCACTTACATCTGTATTTCTTGTTTTGGACTGGAATCAGAAGAGGAAGTGTCAAAATACTATGAGGAAATCTGTCCTCAAACAATTTCTAGCTCTTCCAGAAGCAGATGGTACTAGAAATATTGCTATGAAACCTGTTTTCTTAAGATTTGCAACCCCAGTAGGTTTCTATAATATTTTACAGCTATATAGCAGCATTCACAAAGGTGAATAAGAATATTATTATCCTATTTAACATATGGGGAAATGAGGCACAGAGCTGGAGTGATTTGTGCAAGGTTACACATACACCTCTACCCTGATATAACGTGACCCAATATAACATGAATTCGGATATAACATGGTAAAGCAGTGCTTGGGGGGGGGGGGGGCACACTCCGACGGATCAAAGCAAGTTCGATATAACGCGGTTTCACCTATAACACAGTAAGATTTTTTGGCTCCCGAGGACAGCGTTATATCGGGGTAGAGGTGTACATAGCAAGTCTGAAGCAGAGCTGAGACAAGAACTGAGGTCTCCTAGTTTCCCTGCTCTAACCAGTAAACCAGCAGACATACTGCCCTATACCATGGATGAGAATCAAAACTTGCATGCACTGCTTACATGAATCAAAATTACCAAGCCTTTCAAGGTGCACCCTTCACTAACAGAGATGAAGAAGAAAAGGATTATAGAAAAGAAAGGATGAGATCTTTCTAATATACTATATTCAGTGCCAAAATATATGTGAAGTTGTAAAATCTCACAATTATGTTACTACTAGATAGAGAAGTTGTCCTGCTTTATTTCGTTTTGCTACTCCAGCATCATAAGTAAGCATCCAATAACATTCCAGAGAGACTGTGAAAGAGGATAAGAGAGGGAGAAGAGCTTTTGTAGAAGAACAGCAAGATACCATATCTGCTTTCTAACTCAAATAGGGTTACTTGAGCTCTGGGTGAACTGGAACTAACCTAAACTTTTGCTTGAATAATGGGAAGCCATGTTACAGCTTTTAGCTAGCAATAGGCCCAAAGACACACGACTAGATCAGAACCCCCTGAAATTTGGGGACGTTTGGATCCAGAAATTAACTTTGCTCAGTAAGTCTTTCTGGGCATTCAAAACTTTTAATTAACTCTTTTCTCATTTCTTTTCCTTTCTGCATGCCTCTCCACTTCCTGGTTCTTTCAGAACTCAACTCAGAAGTGCTGGAACTCATAAGAAGGGCTGTTCCTATGGTATTTCTGGTCTGACCAAAAACAGGCCATGTCTGAAAACTTGTAATCAAACCTATGTTTGCAAGATTTCAAACTCAGTTTTCCATATTCAAGAAGATGAGATGGTTTATATGAGGTCTGTCAAGCATCCACAATCATAGGTGTTTTTCCAAATAGAACTTTCAACCTTTACAGTCTTGCCTGAGACAAAGACTACGTAAGTTAACAGGGGTCTTTCCATTGCCTGCAATGGACTTTCAATCAGGCCCTATATGGACACTTCAAAGTGCATCACCACAGCACAAGCTGAGCCCCGCAGTGAAACTGTTAAAAATAGTTACAACCAACATTTTCGCTTGGCAAGGGGTTGTAATGGTAGCTGTCACTTGTTCGGTGCCCCTACCTATAACAAAGTTTTCCCAGTACCAGGCCACAAATTAGAATTCTTGCAGACACTGACATATAGGAGAGAAATATGACTGATTAACTGGTCTGAAGCCAAACCAGAGGGGCATGTGAAATAAGTACGACCATTCTACTCTAACTTGGTTGAACGATTACACCCTGAATAAAAAATGGGTTGTGAGCACTAAAGAGCTTGCCTACCCTAGTCCGACAGGGTAACAGCTTCCAAGTTTCTCTAAGAAAACTAACACTGCTACATTTAAACAAACAAATTGCTCTTTACAAAATAGAATCTTTTTGTCAGGCCATCCACTCCAGGAGATTTACCTGTTGGATTGAGGTTTCCGGCTCAGATGCTGGAAGCAAAGGGTTGTTTAGTGGTTAGAGCTTGGAACTAGCAGTCAGGACTTCTAGCATCTATTCCTGCCGACTGTGCAATTTAAGGGAGTGAGGTAACATCCTCTATTGGACCAACAGAGCTACACAGAGCTGAAGAAGAGCGTGTCTCTTTCACCAACAGAAGTTGATCCAATAAAAGATATTACCTCACCCATCTCGTGTCTCTAATATTCTGGGACCAACACTACAAACTATTATGTAATACATTGGCCAGTCATTATGGGCCTGATCCAAAAACTACTGAAGTCAATAGGAATCTTTCATTGACTCTAATGGCTTGTAGGTCAGACCCTTAGTCTCTTTAGTACACAGCTTCCATAGCAGAGAAGCAAGATACTGCAGCTGAACTTTCAAAATTGGGTTATAGAGTATTTTGGAACTTAATGGTTAAGGTCCAGGTTCTGACACCCTTACTCACATTGAGTAGTACCATACCTTACTCTGGTCATGGTCCCATTCAAACCAATGCTACTACACCCTGAGTAAGATACTACTCAGCATGGATTAGATTATCACAATTTAGCCCTAGAGTTACATTAGCATTTTCAGATCTCGTAGTCATGTGTTCCATTTCTGATCTTAGGTTTTCTGCAACCATTAAACATGAGATTTTGTTTTTGCTTCTCTTGCACCACATAACCATTGTAATAACCCACCGTTTTTGTACAGAGGGCATCTTGCACTAAAATTTGAGTAAATCCTCATGTCAAATTACTACAGAATTGGATGTTTGCATGTATGTAAGCAGTAACTCACAGAACACAGTTAATTCCTTAAACTGTTTTGTTTAACAGGCTCTGAATGTACATAGGCAAGCACTTAAGTAGATGTCTCATTTCTCAACTCAAAAATAAAAAGCAAAAACATACCTAACTGAAAAGAGCAATGCTACTCTAAGATTATAAGACCACAAGTAACAGTTCCCATGTTATAGAGGGATGTAGATACATGCATTTCTATTCATAATACTATTCATACAAATATGATACAACTCTTATTGAATTTATCCTTGCATAAAATCCTCACTTAAGTCATGAGTAAAAATGTGTACGGTGTGCTCGTACTTGTCTCCATTTCCACATATCCCTAAGCCATCCAAAAGTTCAGCATGCTTTGCCATTTTTGCTTAAGAGAGCCACAAGAACTGAAACAAGAGGGTTGCTGGTAAGGTCAATACTAAAGCATATTGAGCTGTGCAAGGAGGACTCTTGTGCCTACAGCACTATTCCTGCCTCTGTCCAAAGGTATAAGTTACTCATGTTCACAAGCACTAGAATCCAGTCATTAATATATTTACAAAAAAGAATATTACTGTAAAATGCTTGAGTGGGGTATAGGGGGGAAATATAAACAGACTAATGTTTTTGAATTTGAAGAATGGTGAAAATCCAGGCAGCAAGGCATAACATTTAAAAAAGCTAAACAGAAGAAGAAACCAATAATAAATTACTGATGAACCATGACAATCTGACGGATGCTATATCTATGTCAATTTCCTTGAATAAGATGATGTAGAAGCAAGAGGGGTAAACATTTCAAAAATCATTGGGAGCTAGGGCTCCTAAATCACTGAAGCAGTTTGGAAGATTTTATCCTATGGCCTTAAATATTAATAAAAATTAAAACTGGATCCTTTAATACATCAGCAGCTGGTGAAGATGAGAAAATAGTGGGTACACGAAGGGATGTTGAGGACATTGAAAAATTAGGTTAGTTGTATGATTCAGGATGTAGGGATTATGTGAGCTATACAATAAAAGGGTTTAGCACAGAGGATTTAATTGTTTGTGTTTGAGATATTTTGTTTTAATCCACCCCCATTGCTGCCCCCTCTGGATTACTTTTCAGCATTTTCCTTCTTGCCTGTCAGGACAAGTTAGCTACTACAGTTCCAACAAATGTTATTATGTTCCTTTATTAATAATGCATTCAAGGATACTTATGTACGAAACAAACATTATCCCTCTTCCTACACCGCCATGGAGTTTAATGCAGCTATGCTTTAACCATCCTATACTAACATTTAACTTCATGCTTCGGGGTATAAACTGGTCTCTGCAGGAACCAGGAAGACTATCTTCCCCCTTTTTATATTATACAGTTTGTTAGGGGCATTGCTTTCATTTTCCTCTGCAAGACCATGTATTGGCCACTGCCAGAGGTAAGACACAGTACTTGATGAAGCAATCTGATTTGTTATAGCAAATCCTATGGATTTATAGAACTGAGGTGAAATGATATGCTGCAAAAGCTGTTGCTGTAAATTAGTCTTCTTCCTTTTATGAATAGAGGCCAAGCACAAACACTTTTTGCTGGCAGATGGTTGTTCTAAATGATTACTAAAGGTAGATCTACACTGGCACAGTTACAGTGCCGCTCAGAGAGCGCTGAAGAGAAATGGCTGTTGTGTGTTCACACTGTCAGCTGCCTGCGCAATAGCATGTTCACACTTGCGGCACTTACAGCGGTATTCGGAGCATTGCACTCTGGGGAGCTATCCCACAGAGCATTTCTGCCTCTTCTGCCGCTAAGAGTTGTGGGAAGACGGAAGGGGACGTAGGGCATCCTGGGTCCTGTCCATGATGCATTGCTTCGCATCCCAGCAATCCCTGTGCTTCCGTCCGCATTTGACGCCATCTTTCAACCGTTTGTGTACTGTGCGCCCTGCTTCTTCGGGCTGCAGGAATGGATCCCGAACTGTTGACCAGTATGCTGCTCACTCTGACCAACACATCACGAGTGGCAGTGGAGTCATTCCTTAAACTACAAAGGCAAGAGGAGAGTGACTTTGATCTCGCCACGTGTACTAGCTACGACACGAGATTGCTTGTGGCATTCACAGAGATGCTGACCACAGTAGAATGACGCTTTTGGGCTCGGGAAACAAGCACTGAGTGGTGGGATCACATCGTGATGCACATCTGGGATGACGAGCAGAGCAGTGGCTGCAGAACTTACGGATGAGGAAAGCCACATTCATGGGACTATGTGATGAGCTTGCCGCAGCCCTGCGGCGCAAAGACACGAAAATGAGAGCTGCCCTGCCATTGGAGAAGCACATGGTGATTGCACTGTGGAAGCTGGCTACTCCAGACTGCTACTGATCGGTTGCTAACCAGTTTGGAGTGGGAAAGTCGACCGTTGGACTCGTGTTGACAGAAGTGTGCAGGGCCATTAACTGCATCCTGCTCCAAAAGACTGTGACTCTGGGCAACGTGTGTGACTGCATAAATGGGCTTCCCTAACTGTGGAGGGGTGATAGATGGCACGCATATTCCAATTCTGGCACCAGACCATCTAGCCACAGAGTACATTAATTGGAAGGGGTATTTCTCTACGGTTCTCCAGGCGCTTGTGGATCACTGAGGGCGTTTCAAGGACATTAACACAGGCTGGTCTGGAAAGGTGCATGACGCACGCATCTTTCGGAACACTGGCCTGTTCAGGAAGCTGCAAGCAGGGACTTTCTTCCCAGACCAGAAGATCAGCATAGGTTAAGTCGAAATGCCCATTGTGATCCTGGGAGACCCTGCCTACTCCTTAATGCCGTGCCTTACGAAGCCATACATGGGGCACCTTGACAGCAGCAAGGAGTGGTTCAACAACAGGCTGAGCAAGTGCAGAATGACTGTTGAATGTGCTTTTGGCCGTTTAAAGGCCCGTTGGCACTGCCTATATGGACCTGGCTGATGACAATATTCCTATGCTTATAGTTGCGTGCTCTATGCTCCATAATATTTGTGAGGGGAAGGGTGAAAGCTTCACTCAGGGCTGGACTGCTGAGGCTCAGCACCTGGAGGCTGAATTTGAATAGCCAGAGACCAGAGCTATTAGAGGGGCGCAGCGTGGGGCCATAAGGATGAGGGATGCCTTGAGGCAGCAATTTGAAGCTGAAAGCCACTAATATTTGTTGCTATGCTCAGGACTATGCTATGACTGTGATTGGAGCAGATGATGCACTATGAAGGTTTAAAATAATTGTCTGTTGCTTTGCAGGGCTCTATTTGCTTTCAATTAATAGAATAAAGATTGCTTTCAAACCAACACAATTCTTTTATTAAAAAACAACCAGAGGAGAGAGACAAACAAACAAAAAACACATCAGCACTGAGGGGGATGGGTGAAGAGAAGTGTGACAGGTTCGGTTACAGAGACCCCCTTGGGACTGTCACCTGACATGCTGAAACTACCTCTGAGCCCATTTTCCCTGTCAGCTTGGGACTCCAGAACCCTGTCTTGCTGAGCCAGACACGCAAGCCAGCTGCAACACAGACGCAGGTCTGAAACATGTCCCTAAAGCTGCAGGCTTTAACTGAAAACCACTCAGCAGGTACTCCTGTCTCCAGCACCCAGACACCCAGCTCCCAATGGGATCCAAATCCCAAATAAATCAGTTTTACTCTGTATAAAGCTTATACAGGGTAAATTCATAAATTGTCTGCCCTCTGTAACACTGATAGAGAGATATGCACAGCTGTTTGCTCCCCCAGGTATTAATCACTTACTCTGGGTTCAATAATCAACAAAAGTGATTTTATTAAGAATAAAAATTAGGATTTAAGTGGTTCCAAGTAATAACAGACAGAACAAAGTAAGGCCTGGTCTACACTAACCCCCCCAAGTCGAACTAAGGTCCGCAACTTCAGCTACGTGAATAACGTAGCTGAAGTCGACATACCTTAGTTCGAACTTACCGCGGTTCAGACGCGGTCCACACGCGGCAGGCAGGCTCCCCGTCGACTCCGCGGTACTCCTCTCGCCGAGCTGGAGTACCGCAGTCGACGGCGAGCACTTCCTGGTTCGACTTATCGCGTCCAGACCAGACGTGATAAGTCGAACCCAGAACTTCGATCCCCAGCCGCCGAACTAGCAGCTGGGTGTAGACCAGCCCTAAGTCACCAAGTAAAATAAAGCAAGAACACGCAAGTCAACCCTAATGCATTAAGAAACTGAATACAGGTAAATCTCGCCCTCAGAGATGTTCCAATAAGCTTCTTTCACAGACTAGACTCCTTCTTAGTCTGGGCCCAATCCTTTCCCCGGTACAGTTCTTGTTAGTTCCAGCTCAGGTGGTAAATAGGGGGTTTCTTATGACTGCAGCCCCCTTTGTTCTATTCCACCCCACCCCCTTTTATAGCTTTGGCATGAGGCAGGAATCTTTTGTCTCCCTCTGGGTTCCCACCCTTCCTTCTAAATAGAAAAGCACCAGGTTTAAGATGGATTCCAGTACCAGGTGACATGATCACATGTCACTGTAAGACCTCATTCTCCATTCTTTCAAGGTTGGCCTGAACGTACCCAGGAAGGTTTGCGAGTAAACAGAGCCATTTACAACCAATTGTCCTGGTTAATGGGAGCCATCAAGATTCCAAGCCATTATTAATGGCCCACACTTTGCATAGTTACAATAGGACTTCAGAGTAATACTTCATATTTCTAGCTTTAGATACAAGAATGATACATACAAATAGTATTAACACACTCAGATTATAAGCTTTGTAATACCTTACAAGAGACCTTTTGCATAAAGCATATTCCAGTTACATTATATTCACACTCATAAGCATATTTCCATAAACATAAGGAGTGCAACATCACAGGAAGGTCCCAGGAGGTGGTGAGGTCCCGGGACGGTTAAAGATTTGTGTATGTCCAGGGATCATATCTAACCTTCTCCTTTGGAGTACAGTGCAGTGGGTACTGTACTTCAGAAGGGCTAAACTACAGAGGGACAGGTGTTGAGTGCAGTGGATACTGGGAGTCTGCAGTGCTGGACTGTGACGGGGGAAAAGTGGAATGCCGCGGGTAGAGACTGGAGCCAGGAGGTTGATAAGAGTGTGTTGGCGGTGTCTGGGGGGCGCATGGGAAAGAGTTTTGCGACAACGGCTGCAGGGGCGGGTGGGCACAGAGCTGCTCGGTTTGAAGAGCTAGTATCACCTGGAGCAGGTCCGCTTGCCGCTCCATAACTTTTAAGAGCTGCTCCATGGCTTCATTCTGGCGCACTGCATTCTCCTTTTGGTCCCTCTTCTCGCTGTCCCGCCACACCTTCAATTCCTGTTTTTTGGCCATGGAGTGCATCATAACCTCACACAGAAAGTCCTCCTTAGTTCTTCGTGGCCACTTTCTAATTCTGTGCCGCCATTCAGCTGGTGATAAAGAGGGAGGCTGGGCTCCCAAGGTCATCTCTGTGAAGCCAAAATGCAACATTTTACAGAAGCAGTATTGTTTGCAACATAAAGAACAGTGATTCAGTGATTTAAAACACAGCCACTATTCACATACCTGTCACTAACTGGCTGACCCCAGGCAAGCACACATGAGCCACAAGACCCCCAAAATGGTGAGTAGCCGCAGTGGCAGGGGAAAAATCAGTGTTCCCAGATCCTACTGTACACTGGGCACATGGCTCTCGGGGAGAGCCAGCACTGTAGGGGGGGGACCTGGTAATCATTCCTGTCCCCACATTTTCCACAGGCTGTGTTCATTATGGCAGATATCTTGCTGCTGAGGGTGAGCAGGGAACCAAGGGAGGGTCTTCTCCAAGACTGCAGCTTCCGCCCTGGCCCTTATGCAACTCGACTGTGTGCAGCAATGCCTCCCCACCCCTGTGACGTCAGAGTGGCACGGGAAAGTTACCCTTAATGGGGCAAGAAACAAAGCAGCTCTGCCAAAGAACCTGCAGCAGCGGATTGCCCAGTATTTCCATGAGAGTTTCCTGGAGATCTGAGGCAGATTCCCGTGAAGTGAGGGAGTCAATCAACACGCTGTTCCACCGCTCAGACTAGGCATGTGGTGGTATGCACATCATACATACACAACGCTGCTTTCTACAACCCTCTTGCCCCCAACAACTTGCTTCAGCGATTCCCAAAATCAAATACACTTACCCGGGGCCTCCTCTCCTGTTTGCGCTTCGTCAAGATCTGACAGCTGTGACTGGCTAGCCACCTCCAGGGTAGAAAAGAGCTCCTGGCTGCATGCATCTCTGACCTCTGAGTCATCCTCTGCATCTGGGTACCCCTCCTCCAAAATTTCCTCCTCCTGGCTCCGTCCACTCTCAAATGGCATGTGAGCCACCGAAGTATCCACAGTGGCCTTTGCAGTGGAGGTGGGGTCACCATTGAGTATCACGTCCAGCTCCTTGTAGAACCGGCAGCTCGTGGGCACAGCACCGGAGCAGTGGTTTGCCTCCCTCGCAGTGTGGTAGGCGTTCCGTAGCTCTTTCACTTTGACCCTGCACTGCAGCGTGTCCCGGTCATGGCCCCTTTCTGTCATGCATCGTGAAATCTGTCCGTAGGTATCATAATTCCTACGGCTGGAGTGCAGCTGGGACTGGACAGCCTCCTCTCCCCAAATGCTGATGAGGTCCAGCAGCTCGACATTGCTCCAAGCGGGGGATTGCCTGGTGCATGGAGCAGGCATGGCAAACTGGAAAGATACACTGAGACCACTGCATGCATCACCGAGCAAACAGGAAGGGGAATTTCAAAATTCAAAGGAATTTACGGGGTGGGGATGACGGTTGGTCACATGAGGGCAGGGCAGTAGAGTTCAAACTGATGACAAGAGAGGCAAGAACTGGCATTGTGGGACACCTCCCAGAGGCCAATTGCAGCGCTGTAATTGACCAGGGTGTCTACACTGGCCCTGCGGTGCTGAACCCTGGCACAGAAAGCTGTACGCCTCTCGTTGGGGTGGGTTTTTTACAGCGCTGCAACTGTGCAGTTTCTGTGCACTAAGTGACTTGGCAGTGTGTACACCTCGGGAGTTACAACACTGAAAGCTCCTTTACTGCAAAGAAACTTGCCAGTGTAGACAAGGTCTTAGTCTTTCAAGAAGGTCTGAGCACATTCCTACAAAAATGTCTCCAAGTTCTCGAAGAAGTCTGCTCCATCATGTCATGGTGGTCTAGCTTCATAGAATCACGTCTAGAAACAGAAGAGACTTATTAGAGCACAGTGCCAATGCAAGGGATTTTTTTGTCTAATTTTTATGTTGGAAATTAAGAGAAGAACTATAACGCAATGTTGCACAAAGATCCACTCTACCCAGGTAGGCCGTGATACTGAAAAGACTTATTTATGCATTTGCTTTTAAATTTACTCATGTGAGTAGTCCCTTTGGCTCCAATGGAACTACTTCCACAAAGTGAAGTTAAACATATCTAGTATATCTTGGCCAATTGGGGCCTTATTGTATTATCATACTAATTAGTCAACATATCACCAGCTAAAAGTTATTCTGCTAGGAATAATCATTAGTAATTAATAATGTACTGTTACAAAAGTAGGCCAAATCCCATGGAAGTTTTAATGTTTTCATTAAAGGAACACTCCACTATTTTTTAAACATTCATTTAATCTTGTTTTATTACGCAATTAAACTGGCTTTTTCTTTTTTTTAAAAGAGTCAAAAAAAATTAACTAACATTTAATGAAGAGCCTGGAGTCTACCATTATGACAGGAATGTAGCACTATAACAGAGTAAGGAAGAAGGATGTTGTTGTATTTAAGCCAGGGCCTGATTCTCCACTATACATCAGTCTAAAACAGTGGAGAACGAGAATCAGACCATAGTGTACATGTCAATCATAAATCTAAAAGTGCTTTTAATTATACATCTGCAAAATATTTGCCAGGTTTTGTCTAATTTAGAAACTTATCTTAATGATTAGAGTGTTGGGGAACAATTATATATCATGAATTAAATTAAAATAAAAAAGCACCTCAAAATGCAATGAACAAAATCACTGATTAAACTTTTTTGTAATGATTCACACACATAAGGTTGGAGTTTGAGTAAAAGCCCTTTGAAAACCCATGTTTGAAGAAGAAAGAAAATATTGACGTTTTGTGGTTGGGACGCTCTTTAACCCACCCCACCCCCACATCACTACCACCTTAGAGTCAGGGGGTGCAATGATACACACATACCGAATTACAGTATTGAAACAAAAATAAAGAAATTGCTAAATGGTAAGATTAAGAGCTTTGTTAGTTATATTTTAATAATTTATAATTATGGATAGTGAATGAGTTTAGATGCAGTACCATTTAGACCAAGGCCATGCGTGGCACGAGTTTTGCTTTGCCAATTCTTCTCCTTTAACATAGATTCACTGATTTACTTAAAATGGTGCTGACAGGACAAAGGTATGTGTTGTGCTGGAAGCTTTTGGGGTGAAAGGTACGTAAACCTGTAATAACAGAAAGCCCCCTTTTCCTAGGAAAACCCATAAGGAGGGTGATGCAAACAGAATGACATGTAAATTGTATAAACTGCAAAAGTTGTGCAACTGAAACTTCCATATGCGTATTGTATGGATTATATAAAACAAACATTTAACATGCTTAATGTTGACTGGCAAAAGGCTAATTAATATGCAATGAGAAAATGTATAAAAATGGCCCAAATAAACAAGGCCCAAATTGGAGAAACACCAGACCAGAAACTGACGTTCAGGACTGAAGGACCAGAGATCAGAGGTGGGGATGGCCACCATGAAGTATAGGAGAACTTCTCAGTGCCCCAGAATGTAGTAACTTGGGCCCCCTACCTTTTCAGTCTTATCTGTTTTTCATAAGACATACGTTCAGACACTATAAGTGACAATAATTCTGTCTGAAATTGTATAAATACAGGCAAAAATTGATTAAGCCTAAATTGGGTGGACTTGTGACTCAGTTTCCCACCTTACACTCCCAACAAGAGCAAGGAACTTGGTATTAATAAATCTGGCTTCTATTTCTATCCCTTCCACTGACCGTAAAATCTTGGAGAAGTGATTTAATCCTGTATGCATTAGTTTACTTATCTGTAAACTGGGAATATCAATAGTTACCTAACCTCGCTGAGATGTTATAGAGACAAATCAAGTAATGTTTATAAAACATTTTAGAAAACCTCAAATAAAAACCTATGTATATAAATGCCAAGACTATTCATATTAAAGTATTTCAATTAGCTGAATGGAATGGGATGGGATTGTAAGGGGTTCAACTCACCCCTGCGGTGCCTCCTGCTGGTCATCCTCGGGAATTATCTCATTTTCCAGCCAGGAGTGCCCCCTGAAGGCTGGTGATCCACCTTACTGCTCTCTGGCCCCCGTGTCCCTCCCAGGACCCTGGTGCCCCTTCACTGGGTTTCTGCCCCCCTTGCAGAACCCCTCAGTCTCAGGGTCTTACCCCCAGGGGAACCCCCACCCCCTAACCCCACCTCACCTCAGTGTACGGCTACTGCCAGTCACCATCTAGCCCCACTCCCTGGGGCAGACTGCAGTACATGCCACTCATCACAGGCAAGGTTGGGCTGGACCTGCTGCCTCTCTCTATAGCTGGGCTGCCCCTCTGCAGCCCCAGTACTGGTCTTAGGCCCTCAGCTAGCCCCACAGCCTGGGGTTTTTCTAGGCTGAAGCTCCCCAGCTCCTGTAGCCTTCCCCCAGCCCTGCTCCACTCCCAGTACCCTGCTCAGCTCCCTTGCAGCCAGGCCCTTCTCTCTCTACAGCTGAGAGAGACTGTCTTCTTGAGCTCCAGTCTCAAGCCTTTATAGGGCCAGCTGGGCCCCGATTGGGGCATGGCCCCTGCTGAGCCTGCTTCCCACTCAGCCTGGGCTGTTCTCCCAGCCCTCTCCCCGGGGTGGTTTTAACCCTGTCAGGGCTGGAGTGGGTAGCCACCCTGCTACAGAGATATATTTTTGCTGCTGTATTTACTAGCTGCTAAATTAACTTTTGTTACTGTGTAATGGTGCTGAGTGGTATTGCTAGGTGGATTGTGAGTTTAATTGTGATTGTGGCTTGTGTATAGGCTTTTTTGATTATATAAATATAGGTGGTAGTCATTTTAAGTTGATATGTTTTAATCTTTGTTAATCAGCTTCTAAATCCACTTGTAAAGACCCTCCCATACACACCACCATCACACCTACCCAGTATCAGTAGAGGCAAGATATGACAGCTAGTAGGTTTTTTTTATTGTAAATGTAATCTTCAATAAAGGTCTCCATCTCCATCTGGAGATTCAAAGAAGAATTACAACAATGATACCCAACAGAAAGACTAAATT
>NW_020664561.1:16340076-16365970 GCF_002925995.2 Terrapene triunguis | reverse complement strand
AATATGGTAACCCTAGCTACACTGACACTTCATCACTTTAACTTTGCTGCAAAAAAGCTCTATGCCTCTTGTCAAGGTGGTTTTATTTTGTCGGCAAAACAGCCGAGTTTTGACGCCAAAAGTAGCTTTGTAGTGTGTACACCTCCACTGTTTTGTCAGCAAAAGCTGCCTTTTGCCAACACAACCAGACAAGGCCTGAGTCACGATTCCTGAAACATGCAGGTACTCTCAGTGTATATACACCCATGTCTTTGGGGTACTGGCAAAAGCCCAAACTCAGGTGCACTGAAGTCCCTGTGATATGAATAGATAGAAATTAAAACAAGGCTGAGATTGGAGACAAGTAGACTCAAGGGATAATTGTTCTTGCCCTCCATATCTGTCTCTTTTACACTACCCAGTTTATCCCTAGACTATGCCAGTATAATCATCTTGTCATTGGTTCTCTGACTTTACCTCCCCTGACAGAGGCAAAAGTAGCTTTATTTCTATTGCTTTCTCATTGTGTAGACAACACTTTTTGAGAATAGTATCAGTATTTCCACAAACAGAACAGTCACATTTGAGCCAAAGTGAATACAACAAAACATATATTTATTTTCAGGTGCAACAGAGAAAACACACAGAAAATATTAAAGTTTAACTGCAACATTCAGCATCTTAATTATGTCTGATGAAACTTGTCTATTATTAGTTACAGTACACTGAATAAACCAAGGAGCTCGAGTAGCAAGGAGTTAAAAATGGTGTTTCCCAGAAAACATGCATTGCTAAAATACCAGTATGTCAATATGCAGTGAGACTTCCAAAATGTAATGTAGAATTATCTCCCCTAACTATTGAAATACACCATTCCATTTTTGAAATCTTATTTTACCATTGCAATATTACTGTTGTACTTAACAATGAAGTGCCCTAGTAACTCTGTTCACAGTGCGGTGTCTCCTTGATGACACTGTCAAAAGGCTACTCTGCTGTTCTTTAATTAAAAGGCAACTCCTTAGATGGTGGGCTAATTATTTCTTGCCACACAATGTTTTAAAAGATGTAAATAATTAATTTAAGCAGAAGAGCTCAAGAAACATTATCTATTCAACTGCTTTATACCCAATCTTCTCTTTGGTATATGTGACACCAGAGGGTTAATCAGCTTTCAGGAATTGCCAGGGAAGGTGTCCTGCCTGCAGGGTAAAATCAGACACTGAGCATTGTCCTGATGATGCAGTCAGGGCCGGCTCCAGGCACCAGCCCACCAAGCTGGTGCTTGGGGCGGCACCTGGAGGGGGGCGGCGCGGCGCTCCGGCCCGAGAGCAGGGCCGCGACTGGGCTCGCCGCCCTCCTCCCGGCGCAGCCTCTGGCCGCCGCGGAGAGCGGAGCCCCGGCGGGGCTCGCCGCCCTCCCCCCGGTGCTCTGGTCGCCGGGGCTCCGCTCTCCCGGGGGGGGCTGGCCCCCCCCCCCCGGGGGGGGGGGGGGGGCGGCGGGAGACTTTTTTGCCTGGGGCGGCAAAAAAGCCAGAGCCGGCCCTGGATGCAGTGTTTTTATTTTTGTTTCATTTATTATGTTTTGTAACTATATAGACAGAAGGGGAGTTTGTATGCATGGAGTTCTAGAATAAGTCACAAATTTCACCGTTAGCATGCTCATTTATTGAATTATTCTTTTAAACACTCACGTTATTTTCTTAATTTGTCCTTGGGTTCTATGACAAAGGTGAAACTACCCCACATCAGATCAGGTATTTCCCTTGTTAAAAAGATAAATAAGCAATTCAGAGTTCAAGACTGTTAGCCACAGAGTTTTAGTGTCATACAGTCAGGGTTAAATGTGTCTAAAAAATGGGGATACGGTTTCATTAACAAGCAGAAGATGCTTCACCAGACATAGCGTATGCAGCAGAGTTAGTTACAGCTCTGCCTTTTATTCCAAGAGCATATACTGGTGTAAGGACATGATTACATAGTCTATATAAAATCTATAATAGTTCCATGAAGTAATATTCTGGAGCTCATTAGTCCAAAACAGATTCAATTTGCTTAATCCCAAGGGGCACCCAAAAATTCAGTAAATGGGGTACTGGGAGTTCTGTTCCTCTCAGAGGAGGGATCTTTTCTTCTTTCTGCATTGAGTTGGCTTCAGTGGATTGGAATCAGAGATTAGTGAGTGGAATGTAAATGACATCTGTACAGGGCAGGTCTGGAAAGAATTTTTTTTTTCAAAAAAGTGTTCATGGACATTTAGGTTGGACAAATTTTAAGAGAAATCTTTTACATTCTCACAGGGATTTCTATTGAAGAAAAGAGGATTTTGCCAGAGAAGGATTTTGGGTTAAGCTACTCAGTTTTACCTTTATTTAATGTAAGTAATAATTATAGTAAAACTATAATTAAGTTACATTCTTACAGAACCAATTTGGCAGAGGAGGTTATGGTTCTGACAAGAAAAACCTATTTGTTTTTTATCTAGTTAACTTGGGGTGGGGGAGGGATAGCTCAGTGGTTTGAGCATTGGCCTGCTAAACCCAGGGTTGTGAGTTCAATCCTTGAGAGGGCCACTTAGGGATCTGGGGCAAAATCAGTACTTGGTCCTGCTAGTGAAGGCAGGGGGCTGGACTCGATGACCTTTCAAGGTCCCTTCCAGTTCTAGGAGATAGGATATCTCTATTTCTGAGTTAAAGTGTTGGTGTAGCTCATGTTTATTGTTTTATATGCAATTAGGCTACATATATAATTTTAGGTCACTGGTGTGAGTCAAGCACCTGGAGGCTTTCCAAAGACCAAGACTGCAACGGGAGGCTTCCAAAGGATCTAAAGATTTAGTTAGTGGAAAGCTAGAATTCTACAACTAGCTAGCATCAATTTCAGCAAAAGTAGCAGACATGTAAAGTATATGCAGTTGTGCAAATACTAACACACAAAGAATACATTCTAAGGTAATCGTAATTGTGAACAATTCACTAACCCCCACCCCAACCAAAAGGTGTTACTATCTTTTTAACAGGTATTATTTGTAATATAGTTCAACCATATCTAGCCAAAATATTTTATTTCTGTATCAGTTTTCAGTCCCAGTTCTCTGTAGACATCCCCATAAAAGTCTGTCTTAGCTTTTATCCAAGTGGTCTCTTCTCACATTTGGTGTTTCTCAAAGCAGTCCTCCTTATCCACCCTTTACTTCAATAAAAACTATTTTTCCTTCTTTTCCCAGGTCAGTGGTCTGAAATACCTCCCTGTGCTAATTAGATCCTTAATTGTCTACAAGTGCAGGTACAGAACTACAAGGAAATTGTTCCACACTGAAGAAAGAAAGAAAGAATTGTCTTGACAAATCCTCTGAAGGTCTTAAGCAATTACACTCCAAATTAATAACACACAGCAACACAAATGGCATCCTCTTTCTCCTCATTTCAATCTCCATTAGAAGCACGAAAGAGAAGTGAACCTGTTACACAGATGCATATACATAGCTGTCTGTTGAACCTACACGTCAAGCTAAATGATATATCCTAGTGGCATCTACTTCCTTTGCAGCAAAAAGCTAAACTGAGCTCTGGAGTAGTGGCATTTCATTGCATCTTAACAGAAAATATAAGAACTTAGGAATTACCAAACTGGATCAAGCTTGAGGTCCATCTAGTCCAATATCCTGTCTCTGACAGTGGCCCATCGCCCACACCAGATGCTTCAGAGGAAGGTATAAAAACACCTCAGCAGGCAAATGTATGGTAATCTGATAATACAGTGCTCATGAAAGGTGCCAAGTTGTCAGTTTAATTGCTAAGTGATGTCTTCTCTTTATTCACAGAACAGGTACAACAATAGGCAGTGCTAATATAGTGCATTATGCTTTGCCCAATATAAATTAACCCTCAAACAGCTACTCCTAGTGGTGAAAGTTACTTCAGTCTTTGTGAAGAATCAGTCCTTGGCATCTCTGCTGAAATTGCCAGGTAGGGTACCAATTACCAAAATAAATAAATAAATAAAAATCATCACTGTAACTAACTACTCAGGTGACTGACAAAAACTGGTTCTTCAAGAGGGTTGATTTTCTAGTAGGGGTGGAGCAGATACTTTGGGATAACATCTTAAGTTGCCTAATAGAAGATGGTCTTTTGTATTATACTGAAAGGCAGTTGTGACAGTAGTTTAAAAAAACAACAACAACAACAAAAACCAGGGTGAGCATTAATGGTGAGTGATTGAGGTGACCAACTAGGGAGCCAAAAATGGGCGGGACTTATAAGTGATTAAGCATCTTCATTTACTTATTTGGGAAGAAGGAGTGTCACAAATCTGGCTTGCCCAAGGATCTATCCTGCCATTAGGAGGACAACTATCACCAGCTCATTCTTGACTACTGAACATCAAGTATATGATAATAGCCTTTGGTCACCAACATCAGGGGTCACATGGATACAGTATCCTCTTTTACTCCTGGGGAAGTTCTGTGCCAAAAAAATGAAAAATTCTATGCACAATATTTTAAAATTCTGCAAAATTCTGCATATGTTATTTGTCAAAATAACACAATATAATCATGCCAGTTTCAATCATTTGATAATTTATTTCAAAATACTGCCCAGTAAGTATGTCTGTAACAATACAGGCAAGAAAAAAGATTCAGAAAATGTTTTTTGACAAAGAGATTCCTTACTAGGCATATTAATGCAGAACTTTGAGTAATAATTCATTTAAACTACAATAAGAATATAAGAACAGCGATACTGAGTCAGACCAAAGGTCCATCAAGCCCAGTATCCTGTCCTCTGACAGTGGCCAATGGCAGGTGCCCCAAAGAGAATGAACAGACAGGTTATCATCAAGTGATCCATGCCCTGTCACCCAAACCCAGCTTCTGGTAAACAGAGGCTAGGGACACCATTCCTGCCCATCCTGGCTAATAGCCATCGATGGACCTATCTTCCATGAATCTATCTAGCTCCCTTTTGAACCCCAAAACACCCTCTGGCAAGGAATTCCAGAGGTTGATAGTGTGTTGCGTGAAAAAATATTTTCTTGATGAACCTATCCTCCATGAATTTATCTAGTTCTTTTTTGAACCCTGTTATGGTCTTGGCCTTCACAACAGTCTCTGGCAAGGAGTTCCACAGGTTGACTGTGTGTTGTGTGAAGAAATACTTCCTTTTGTTTGTTTTAAACCTGCTGCCTATTAATTTCATTTGATGTCCCCTTGTTCTTGTATTATGAGAAGGAGTAAATAACACTTCCTTATTTACTTTCTCTATACCACTCATGATTTTATAGACCTCTATCATATCCCCCTAGTCACCTCTTTTCCAAGCTGAAAAGTCCCAGTCTTATTAACCTCTTCTCATATGGAAGCCGTTCTATACCCCTAATAATTTTTGTTGCCCTTTTCTGAACCTTTTCCAATTCCAATATACCTTTTTTGAGATGGGGCGATCACATCTGAACACAGTATTCAAGGTGTGGGCGTACCATGGATTTATATAAAGGCAATATGATATTTTCTGTCTTATTATTTATCCCTTTCTTGATGATTCCCAAGATTCTGTTCGCTTTTTTGACTGCCGCTGCACATTGAATGGATGATTTCAGAGAACTATCCACAATGACTCCAAGATCTCTTTCTTGAACGGTAACAGCTAATTTAGACCCTATCATTGTATATGTATAGTTAGGATTATGTTTTCCAAGGTGCATTACTTTGCATTTGTCAACATTAAATTTCATCTGCCATTTTGTTGCCCAGTCACCTGTTTTGTGAGATCCTTTTGTAGCTCTTCACAGTCTGCCTGGGACTTAACTATCTTGAGTAGTTTTGTATCATCTGTAAATTTTGCCACCTCACTGTTTACCCCTTTTTCCAGATCGTTTATGAATATGTTAAATATGACTGGGCCCAGTACAGATTCCTGGGGGACACCACTATTTACCTCTCTCCATTCTGAAAACTGACCATTTATTCCTACCCTTTCTTTCCTATCTTCTAACCAGTAACCAATCCATGAGAGAACCTTCCCTCTTATCCCATGACTGCTTATTTTGCTTAAGAGCCTTTGGTGAGGGACCTTGTCAAAGACTTTCTGAAAATCTAAATACACTAAATCCACTGGATCTCCTTTGTCCGCATGCATGTTGACCCCCTCGAAGAATTCTAGTAGATTGGTGAGGCATGAGTTCCCTTTACAAAAACCATGTTGACTATTTCCCAACAAATTATGTTTATCTATGTGTCTGACAATTTTGTTCTTTACGATAATTTCAACCAATTTGCCCAGTACTGAAGTGAGGCTTACTGGCCTGTAGTTGCCAGGGTCACCTCTGGAGCCCTTTTTAAAAATTGGTGTCACATTAGGTATCCGCCAGTCATTTAGTACAGAAGCTGATTTATAGAGACAATACAGAAATGTATTTCCTGCACACCTTAGAAACAGTGCAAAGGCTTGGGAGAGTCAGGGGTAACAGAGGACTGAGGGAGAGGGAAGTAATTGCTGGGAGGTGCCTGGGTGTGAACTTGGAGGATTGTTGGGTGTGAATGGGAGAAGTATAGAACAGGTTGTTTGGGGGAGGGTATGGGGGGGATAGTTAGGGAGCCTCCACCATGCAGACCCTGGCTGATCCCTAGCCTCTCATTCAGTCAGGCACATCTGCCCCTTTCCCCATGTATTCCTGCACCTTCCCCCTCCATATGTCCTTGCATCCCCACTCAACCACCTCTCCTCCTCCCATACCATGTGCCCCTGCACCCCCATCCACCCGCGTGGCCCTGCAACCCCACTCAGCCATCCCCATGAGTCCCTGCACCCCCAACTCAACCACCCCTCCTCTGTCCCCATGTGGCCCTGCACCCCAACTCCCATTCAGCCCCTGACCCAGTCTGTCACCCCACTAGCCCTTCTGAATCCCAAACTGTGACACCCCCCCCAGCAGCCTCATGTGCCCCATGCTGTCTGTCCCCCTATATCCTGTGCCTCCTAACCTTGCCCTTTGGACAGGGCTCTGTGAAGAAGTCAGCTTGTTTCTTTTCCCTATCTCTAGCCTGGCCTGCTCATGCTCAGGAGCAGCTGCTCTCTGTTCTGGTACCACAGCATCCCCTGGTGTGGAAAATGAGTAACTGCAGCATCTTTCCAGCAGAATGTATTTTCTGCGGGGAAAAAAATTCTTCATGGCACATGAATTCTTCGTGTGCGCAGTGGCACAGAATCCCCCCAGGAGTACTCTTTGCATTGCTCGGAACTATCCACTTTTCCCAGCTGCCTCATAGGGCTTGTCTGCACGCAAACTGTTACCAAAACAACTAAATCGGTTTTAAATTTCCACCCTTTGTTATTTCAGTGCAAGTCGGGGGCGGGAGGGACTCAATTACAGCATCCATACACACAGCCCTGCCCCAAAACAACAAGTGATGTGAATTCAGACTGAATTATTTTGTCAAGTATCAGAGGGGTAGCCGTGTTAGTCTGGATCTGTAAAAAGTGACAAAGAGTCCCGTGGCACCTTATAGACTAAGCGAAGTATTGGAGCATAAGCTTTCGTGGGTGAATACCCACTTCATCAGGTGCGTCTGACGAAGTGGGTATTCACCCATGAAAACTTATGCTCCAATACTTCTCTTAGTCTATAAGGTGCCACAGGATCTTTGTCGCTTGAATTATTTTGGTAACTCTGTGTGTGTAAACAAGCTCCCACTTTTAAATGAAATTTTCACCAGTTCTCTGGAACTGTATCTCTGCCCTGAAAAAAATCTATTCCAATGGCATTATGAGTTCCATGTTTTTATTTTTCAATGGCTTCCAAGTCTGTTTTCAACAAGATGGTATTTCCAGTAGCCGGTCCTGAAAACTCCACTTGGAATCTGAAAATCAAGCTGGGAAAATCAACCTTATTGCACATCATTCCAGTAATGAAGTTTCTGTAGGCCAAATTATGCCCTCAGTTCCCTTTGCCTTAAGGTGATTTGCAGATGTGTAACTAGATTGGGCCTGTAACTAGAATTCAGTATACAATTTTGCTGGTAATACACAAGCTGGAATTTCCTTTTAGCTGCATTGGCTCTGCAGGATAACAAGATAAATATTAGTAAAAATGTATTTTTGTCTTTTAAGCAAGTCCTATGAGTGCCAACATGCAACAGAACTGATGAAAAGTCCCTAAAATTGACTCTTCAAGGAAAGATGGCACTTTATAGTATTTTTCACATTGCTATATGGTTCTGCTGGTTTGGAAAAAAATCTTAGCGAGAACATATGTCAAAATAATACACACTTCTAGCTGAAAAATACACATCATAAAGAAATAATCTCTATACTAATAACTAGCTAGAGCTGTAAGCTTAAGGGACCAAGTGTACATTGCTTAGAATTTAAGCACCCTTAACACTACCAACCACAAGGTGGAGATCTACATCACATATTAGTTTAAAAAAAAAAAAAAGAAAGAAATTGGATGCTATCAACATGCAAACCTGCTTATCAAATGTTAGGATTGTTAGCATTTAGATAACATGCATACCTACAAATAACTTTTGTTATAATGCTAGCTTTAGAGGTGAACACAGTGCAAATCTGTATCAGGTGCTGTTTTTCCAAATTAGAATCGTGTCTGATATACTAATTGTGCACTTTCCTTCCAACTACATGTACAAAATGTCCTTTGAAATCTGACCGCTACAGATCATCATCATACTGGTAAAAAACATGCTACAATGCCCATTTGATTTTATTTCTGCTCTGCAGTATATTTGTATTGCTTGGATCAGGCGTATAAGCTTCCTTCTGATAAAGATGCTTAATCTGAGGCGTGCTCATGATGACTTTTGTTTTTAAAGAATAACTTGCTTTGAAAACATATCTGGATATAATATGATGTTATAAGCTCTCACTGCTACTCCCTCTGCTTTAGAAAAGAACTGAAAACCACCTGCAGAATGGGAAATTTGTTTCCGCTCTTTTCCACAATGTGGTCTGAATGCAGGACTAAAGGCCAGAAACTCCTGATTCCCAATTCTAGCTCTGAGACTAAATGCTTCTGGGGACTAGAGCAAGTGATTTATACCTCCATACCTCAGTTTCTCCATCTTTAAAATGGAGGGATACTATATTTAGCTACCTCATGGACTCTTTGAAGAAGTAGTGAGTTAACATTTGTAAAGTCCTTCATGGAAAATATGGTTATTAATGCCATTCCTGTTTCTGAATTAAGAGATCATACAGAACTCTATACCAGGAGAGTCTGGTCCCACATCTCAGCAAAATGTCATATCTCTTTCCCCACCCCTTCTTTGCTTCCTCCTCTGGACACTATGATGTGGGTATTTTATAATAAATTAAGCATCAAGATACTTTAGGCTGGAAGAGAGATTTATGAAGGGAATGAAGATCATAGCATCTCTGTGAGATTTGTTTTCCATGTTTTACAAAGTCAGTAAGCATAATGGCAATGTTACACAAGATCTTGATTATCCACTATAGAGGAAACTTAAAAGTACGACACCGGAACGGCAAAATATGAAAGCAAAGATTACAACACAAGCGGTTTTGTTTTGAATGTTAACTGCTCTGTTAAATCATTCCAGTTCCTTTCTTCTCAAAAGGGAACAGAACAAGCCAAGTCATGTATACAGAATAATGGTATGAACTTACTGTTTATGGAAGCTGGTGGATTGGCAGCCTCTATTTAACCACAAAATACATACACCACCAGCAGAAGTGCAAAATTCCCAGCATTGCTCTGTTAATATGTCTAAATCTTGATCCAGAGGAATCATCTTTAAGACTGATCAATTCTTGGATTTACCCAAACTGTGCTTGACACAAGACCTGATTAGGAGGTGGTAGGGTGTAAGATGGCCAAAGATGGAGTTCTTCAAATATTGTTTAATCCATAAGCATTGTTTAAAGACGTTTAAAGGAGTTTAAGGCCAGACAGGACATTCAATCATCTTCTAGCTTGACCTCCTGTATATCACAGGCCATTAAATTTCACCCCAATATTGAGCCCACTAACTTTGATTATATTACAGCATTTCATACCTCAGGAGACTGAGCTGGGTGCCACAGGCAGGGAACAGAAAAGAATGAGTTGCCAACCAATTCCCGAGGCCCCTGCAATTGCAGGGAATTGATTAGGTGAGAGATGACCAGATGATTCTATATGGTGATCCATGCCTCATGCTGTAGAGGATGACAAAAAAGGTCCCTGCCAATCTGAGAAGGGGGGAAATTCCTTCCCAACCCCAAGTCTGGTGATCAGTCTGAATCTAACCACTGGAGTAAAACACACCAATCAAGCAACTGAGAAAGAGGATTCTCTGCACCAGCTTACAGCACCAGTCCACCTCATCCAGTGCCCTGTCTCCAGCTGTGGCCATCCTGATGCTTCCAAGAAAGGTGAAAAAAAAATCAATCCCAGAATATATCTGGCCAATTGTGCATCAGGGACACAATTCCTTCCTGGATGCTGCAGGTGACCAGCTGAAGGCCTGAAGCATGAGATTTGATTATCATCCTTGTCTTAATGCAGAGCTGCAAGAGTTATGACGATGCTGAGGGCAACACAGATGTTTCTGTTCTCTCCACGGCCCACTGTGACAGGACGTACAAACTCAAGACCAGTCAAGAAAGGGCTAAAATATTGCTCTGGGAACAGACAGTCCCATCCCACCATACCTGCAAGACACACCAATCTTGGAGAAGAAGCCTTAAAAATAGAGAAGCTCAGTCCACAGGGGCCCAGCCTGGGGAGAGGGATAGAATTCTTATCCTCAGTACCCAGAAAGGAGCACAGCAAAGAGACAAGCTATTTTCAATTGCCTGTGAGCAGAGTGGTAGGACAGAGAAGCTGATACTGCTCTTTATTTTTGTTAGCTTCCTTTCCTTTGTTGCCTTAAAAACTGGAAGTAGGAGCTTGATCCTGGGGTAGAATCCCACTGAGAATATGAGCCCCCCTGAAGAGAAGGTGAATAATATAGGTAACATCCCAGGGAAGCAGCAAAATTAAGAGGTCTGGCCAGACAGACCTTAACCATTTGCTACAAGGGTCCCTGGGTAGAGGGAAGGAATGGGTTCCCCTACAACCTTATCGGGAAGACCCCAGACACAAGGGACCAGAAAGACTATTAGGCCTGGACTAGGGTCATCAACCTGGTGTGAGATCCTGGGATTATTGGGTGAAAACCCTGGTTTAGCCTGAAAGGGGTGAAACTAAAGGTAAAAGGCAACCACAAGAAGACCAAGTCAGCAGGAACACAGAGTAAAAAACCTGGCAATGCTGTACCTAGCACACACATGAACAAAGGGAATGGATGGAAATTTGTAGATTCACAGATACGGACTTCAAGGCCAGAAGCAACCCTCCACAAGCCACAGAACTTCTCCCAGAAGCTGGATTGATGCATATCTTTTACAAATATCTAATCTCACTTTAAAGACTCCAAGCAAAGGGGAGTCCACTAATCCCCGGATAAACTGTTCTAAAGTTTACTGCCCCTCACCACTACGAAATGGCATCTTATTTCAAAATTGAATTTGTCTTACTTCAACTTCCAGCCATTGGATCTTGCTATGCATTTGTCAGCAAGACTGAAAAGCCCTTGATCATACTAATGTCTTACTAATATGTAATTATCTATACCCCCAGAGGCTGCTCAAGCCAAACTGCTCCCATAGCAAAACTACAGTATGCCAACCCCTCTTATAAGTTTGTGGGAGGGACTCACTCCCATCCACCCCTGCAATCCTTCCGCAGCCTCCTCCACTCCTTGGAACCTGGGACCCACTCCCTATCTGCCCCCCACAACCCTCACCAGGCCTCCTCATTCTCCATCTCCCTGGGACCAGGGACCCCCTGCAATCCTTCCCTGGAACCACTCAGGTCAACCAAAATGGGACTTAGGCACCCTCCTCCCATTCCAGCCTGCAACCCTGCCTGGCCCCCAACAACCCCCTCACCTTTCCGGTTTAGCTTCTTGCTGTCAGGCTCCGTAGCAAGGAATGACCACAGTGAGGTCTAGGCAACAGAGCCCACGAGGCCCAGGTGCTGAGCAGCAGGTGTGGGCTTGGGGCCCACATGGAGCATGCAAATTGCTCTGCTTGTGGCCAAAACCGCAGCAACGCTCATGGTGCTACCTGGAGCAGCCCTGAGATGCTCAGTACCTGAATCACAGCTGCAATCTTACCCGTGCTGAGGGTGGGGAGCACACCCCCAGCAGCCTATCTAGAGACCATTTGCTGCTTCTCAGAGCCCCTGGGGAGGGGCCGGGAGCACTTCACAGGAAGCCCAGCAAGGGGCTGCTTCCTGCTTCTCAGAATCCTGGCTGGCAGCCCCACCAGCTTCGCCCCCCACTGCTACCCATGGAAGGAACCAGGGGAGGTTCTGTAATTTCCTGCCTTCAGAATAGCATTGTCAACTTTCTAATCACACAAAACCAAACTCCCTAGCTCTGCCCCTTCCCTGAGGCCCCGCCCCTTTCCCTCCTCCGCTCACTACATTCCCCCTCCTTCAGTGGCTCACTCTCTCCCACCCTCACTCACTTTCACTGCTCTGGGGCAGGGAGTTGGAGTGCGAGAGGGAGTGAGGGCTCTAACTGGTGGTGCAGCCAGAAATGAGGGGTTCAGGCTGTGGAAGGGGGTTCCAGGCTGGGGCAAGGAGCTGTGGTGCGAGGGGGTGAGGGCTCCGGCTGGAGGTGCAGGCTCTGGGGTGGGGCTGGGGGATGAGGGGTTTGGGATGCAGGAGGGGGTTCCAGGCTGGGGCCGAGGGATTCGGCATGCGGGAGGGGGCTGCGGGTTGAGGCAGGGGGTTGGGGTGCAGGAGGGGGTACAGGCTCTGGGCTGGTGCCAGGGATGAGGGGTTCAGGGTGTGGGAGAGGGCTCTGGGCTGGGGCGGGAGGGTGAGAGCTCTGGCTGGGGCTGCAGGCTCTGGGGTGGGCCCGGGGATGAGGGGTTTGGGGTGTAGGAGGGGGTTCCACATCTGGGAGGGCTCAGGGCTGGGCAGAGGTTGGGACTTGGGGTTGGGGCACAGGCTTACCTTGGGCGGCTCCCGGTTAGCGGCGCAGCGGTGCTAAGACAGGCTCCCTGCCTGTCCTGGCTCTGTGCTGTGCTCCGGAAGCGGGAAGCTGGTCCAGCTCCGAGGTGGGGGGCCAGGAGTCTCTGCGCACCGTCCCTGCCCCGAGCACCGGCTCCACAATCCCATTGGCTTGGAACTGCGGCCAATGGGAGCTGGGGGGACGGTGTCTGTGGGTAAGAGCAGTGCACGGCGCCTCCTGGCCCCCCCACCTCGGAGCTGGACCAGCTGCCCGCTTCCAGGGCGCAGTGCAGTGCCAGGACAGGTAGGGACTAGTCTGCCTTAGACCCACAGCACCGCCAACTGGACTTTTAACAGCCCGGTCAGCAGTACTGACAGGAGCCACCAGGTTCCCTTTGTGACCGGGCCTTCCGGTCAAAAACCGGACACCTGGCAAACTTACTTCAGAATTCTACCATGCTATGCAGCTGCCTAGTTTGCCTATGCCTGGAGAGGCCTCTGTATACACAATGATAAAGTTGTTTCTCAACCTTCTCTTTGATAAGCTGAATAAGGTTGAGCTCTTCAAGTCACACCCCATGAGGCTTGTTTCCAGCACCTGGATCATTTAGTGGCCAACATTTGAACTCTCTTCAGTATTTCCACATACTTCCTGAAGTATGGACACAAGAACTGGACACAATATTCTAATAGTGGTTTTACCAATGGTGCATACAGAGGCAAGATCACTTTCCTATTTCTATTTAATATTCCCCCTTGTATACATCCAAAGATGTGCTTTTTCCACAGCACTGCACCGAAAACTCTTGTTCAGGCAATTATCTTTGATGACCCCTAAGTCCTTTGCTGAGTCACTGGTGTTCAAGACAGAGTCACCCATCCTGTAGATATTGCCTGAATTCCGCGTACCCAGCTATTTGGCTTTATTAAAACACATTTGACAAGGCCTGTTTTCAATAAAAAGATAATAACTGGCATTAAATATAGCTTTAACCTCTAATTCTTTATTAATATAATCCCAAATTCTGTTGTTTTGCTCAGAATCGACATCAGGCTAACTAGGTTATAGCTGGTCATTCCTTTTACACTTTTTAAATATTGGAATTATATTGGCAGTCTTCCAATCCTCTGGAGTCACTCCAGATTTTCAAGATTTGTTAATAGTTAGCACTGGTGCTTCAGAGTGTCATTCTAGAATCTGGTTTAAGAACCAGAAGGAGTTGATCTGCACTCTGAATTAATTGTGTTTGATCCTTTTTGCCTACATATTTGACTTGACATTTTCTTTGCTTAGAATGTAAGATCAACACATGAAAAGTAGAATCGACACAACTTTTTGTAGAAATCCTTTTAAACTTTTTTGTCCCTATATATAAGTAGATAGGATTATTGTACCAGTTGTTAAAAAATATAATACAAGAGTTAAAATACTGTAGGATCAAAGAAGCCTGTAAAATAAGCAGGCATTAGTAATTAATATATCTGAGACCAAACGTTAGGCTTAAGAACTTTAAGGAAATGGAACTGAACAGCTTCAGAAGATTAGTAAAGGGCTAGAGATCTTTGTTTGATCATACCCAGGATGGTAGTGACTAAAAGTTAATCTCATGCAATGTTCAGTGGTCTCTGTGGCTATTAGCAGTTGCATGTACAGAGCCGCAAAGAAGAAACTATTTGTACAACAAGAATTTTTATATATTCTACTTAAAATATTCACCTTTATAGAGAACATCTCTCTTTTACAGAGCACTCCTTGAACAGTGGAATATAGTTCCTCATGGTCAGAAATTACCACTATCTGGCATTAATTCACACCCCTGGCAGTCTCAGACCAACCATTTATAGTGGTGCCATCTTACACTATTTTAGTCACAAGTCTCATGATATTTGGTGTTTTTCTTCAAGTCCCAGCTCTTGGAACCAGCTGTTCATGTAAGAATCAACACTTTCATTTTAAAAAAATGAAAAGTTCCTACCCTTTCAGGGTTATGAGAAAAGCTTGAAAATGAGTGCACCCAACTGGCTCAAAAAACAGAAGGCTAAAGACACCCAAAGTGTATTATTTTAAAAAATAATTTTAAAACAAATCCTGTGATTTTGGAGGGCCCCGACTCATGATCTTTGAACACTTAGAGTTGGTAATACTATATTTTTATTGAACTAACTTTCACCCCTAGAAATGATTCCTCCCAATCTAGTTTGAAGCACAGTAGGGCAAGGTAGAGTGGGGAAATATGCACTCTGCTTATTGTATTGTAGGATAAGCAGACAACTATCTCCTGTGCTGTCAATCCTGTACTTTTCACCAGGATTAAATTCACTTAAAAAATCCAGAATTGAAATTCACAATCTTGCACCAGAACCATAAATATAATGACATACCTGACTGATGGGGAAAGTCACTTGTGAGGTGTTATTGAAAGGCACATACTGAAAACGATAATAAGAATAATTGCAAAAGGCAATTACTCAGCTCTTGCCAGAGGCTCTACTGGATTTATGTTGTGTTCTTTTAAAAGCAAGGAAGGCATGCACACTAATTCCAAATCAACTCTGTATTTCTCTACTTACAAAACTTTTACGAGTCTGTAAAAGATGGATATGAGGCAGATGGTGTTTTTTTCAGGATTATGAAATATGCAAATCACGATGCCTGTAGAAAATACATATCACAGCGATTTACCATATCAGATTCTGTATAAATATTATGAAATTAAAGACTGCAATGAGAATGTTTTACCTTTGACAAAAAAAATTGGGAGCAGCAGGCACTGCTATTCTGAGTTTAGTGATCACTGCAAACTGTGGCATCACACAAGAACACAAAAAAACAGAAATAGCCAACAGATCAACAGTCCATCTATTGCATTGCTTTCCAAACTCTGGGGCGCAGGGGCATGACAAGGTTAACTGGGGGGTCCCAAAGACCTGACTATCGTCTCACTAGCTGAGTCTCCTGCTCCAGCTCCTGCCACTGCAGCCAGGCTGGAAGATCATGGAGGAGAAAGGGATGATGAGCAAAGGGGTAGGCCTCTACCTGCTCAGGAGGTGAGGGGGGAGCATTCCAGCTCACCCGTCTCTCCAGAGACTGATACACATGTGCCCACTTGGGAGGTAGTTCCTCCCTGCCCACACATGTTGGGGGTCGTACCACAGCCAGGGGAACTTGCAGCTTTGTGAGTGATTCCAGAGGAGTCCAGGGGTGGGGGTATGAGGAGAGGGGCTATTCCTCTGGGAAAAAAAGATAATGAGACAGAGACAAGTAGAAAGTGGCACTGTAGATGGTCAGTTTACCAGAATGTGCATTAAAACATGTGCTGTTCACTTACAGTGTACAACAAAATAAAAATCATGCAACCATAACTGCTAATATGGAATATGCATTGAAGTTTCTCATCAGCCCTATCCCATGCATCAGTCAAACCATAGTTACTAAATGGGATAATCTTTGAGCAGAATATCATGCCATCAACATTTCTTTCCTTGTGGGAAGCATGCAAAGCTTGTGTCTTAAAAAACAGAACAAAAAGGAAAAATTTCACTTCTGCCTGATCAGACAAACAATACAGATGAAGTCCATGGGCTAAATTTGTCCCTGGTGTAACTTCATTAAAGTTCCTTTCTAAACAAATCAATGTGTTGCAAAACAAGAAGCACAATGACCTGAATCTTACACACAAAGTTGGAGTAGAAGCCTAATAGTAGGAGCCTGTAGGAGCCTAAAAGTAGGAGCCTCCAGCTCCAAAACCACAGACCCTCTTCTACTTGTGCTAAAGGAGTACTCCCATGGCTTAGGTCCCATCTACTGTATATGCTAGTCTCAGAAAAATACATCCTAGTTCACTCATACACAATGCCAGTGCACCACACTTCGAAGACTGGGAATTTCACTTGCGTGAGGACTGCAAGATTTGACCCCAAAATGACAAGTAAAAGCAAAAAGCTTTTACTGTGTGTTCTCCACATATCTTCCCACTTCCTAGGTTCTGATTTACCACTAATCAGCAAATTCAAGGCACTTTCCACTTTTGAAAGGAGAGAAAACACTTGGGCCCAATTCTATACCTAAGTGCGAGTTTTGCCTCACTAAGCAGAGAGTATGCAGTGCAGGGCTGGGTATTTTGAGTAATACTCACGTTTACAGGGAGAAGGACATTTTTTATTCCCAAAGAAGTTTATGTGAAAAAAAATTATTCAAAGTTGCTGCCTTGAAAGATTTTTACTATATGAATTAAATAACCCCAAAACCAGCATTGGCTGACATATCTATAAGCATCACTGGGATTACATATTATGTATGAATAATTAGTTTGCTATATTACCTTTCAGTAGACTACCAAAAGATCTCCCTTATGTAACACAAAAATAAGTAGATCTGAAAATAGTGACTCATACCCATCTGCTTCATGCTAAATCCAGTGGTATACAACCCCATTGTTCAAACTTTAATAATTCCATTCAGATCTATCTTTTATCTTCTGCTTTGTCAGTAAAACCACTTTAATACCCACAGTATCTGCTAAATCCATAAAGCTTCTGCATTCCACACAGCTCATCTTACTACAAAAGCTTACTACACAACATAGCAGTTCTTTTCATGGTACACGTTGATTAGGAATGGATACATTGCTGCTCTTTCAAAGAGTGCAACAAACCTCTAAAGCCAAGAAAACAACTCCAAGTTACCAAGGCAAACACTAATTAGCCACAGTTGATTGCTTGGTATTCCACTCCAGTTAGCCACCACACATCATGTATTTCTGTAACTTCAGTAGTTTAGCTGATTCATTTGTTTGCATTTATCTAAAAGATATGCTGTAGTTCAAACAGGAATTATTTCAGGGAAGTTGTATGGCCAATTTTGTATAGAAGGGCAGGCTAGATAATCACAGTTATCCCTTCTGGCCTTGGAATCTTTGAATCTACGAAATAGAACAAGCATAAGATTCAATATGGCTCTCTCCAACCAGGGTAAGGGAAAATACCTAAAGAAGATCCTTGTGAAAATCCATTTCAGTATCAGAAGTGTTCACTAGTTTTATGATAAGTGAAAATGTGCACTGGAAACAGTGTTGTTTAATAGTTAGAGCAAGAAGTAGAATTCAGAGCTTCTGAGCTCTAGTCTCAGCTCTGCCACAGACTCACTGATCCTTAGGCAACTCACTTTAACTCTTTGTGCTCCAGTTTTCCTATCTCTACAATGGGGACAGGAATGATATTTCCCTACCTCAGAAGCGGGGTGTGAAGTTTAATAATGAATGTTTTCAAAGGCTTTAAGTTGCCTCAATGAAAAGAGAGGTGAGAACAGCTCTTAAGGAATCCTGAGTATGAAGTGCCCCTTTGTCAAGGCTCTGTCAATCCTTCATGAAAGCCAAGATTGACGCTGCCCTCCCTGCTACCAAAGCAGGAAAAGCAGCTGGCATTGATGACATCCTTCCAGACTTCCTTAAATATCTTGGGCCGAGAGGATGTCAACATGATTCACAGAAGTCATTGCCATCAGCAAACTCCCAACCACTTGGAAATGATCAAAGATCATTGCCATTTTAAAACCGGAAAGAGCCCTATGACCCGAAAAGCTACTGCCCTCTCTCTCCCCTCTCTGTACAACATACAAATTACTGGAGTGGACAATCCTGCCAAAGCTGACCCCTATCCTGGAGACTGCAACTCCCCTGGAACAGGCAGGTTTCAGGGAAGAGTGAAACTGCTATGATAAAGTGCTTGCACAGACTATACATATTGAGGCAAACTTCCAGCAGAAGCTAACAGCTGCAGCTTTTATCAGCTTAGCCTATGACACCATCTGGCACAAGGACCAACTGCTGAAGCTATCCAACCTGCTTCAATGTGACCAGACATTTGACTCATTAGGTCAATGCTTTCAGACAGAACATTCCATGTCCATTTCAGAAGTCAGATTAGCAAAAAGCAGGGTCTGCACAATAGCCTTCCACAGAGATCAGTGCTAGCTTTTTAAACATATAAAAGAGATGTGCCTGAAATGGCATGCCACAAGTTCATTTATGCCAACAACCTGGCACTAAACGACACAGGCTACAACACTCAAAGAAGCACAAGACACAGGGCCGGCTCTACCATTTTTGCTGCCCCAAGCAATAAATAAATAAATAAATAAAAAGCCGCTCGGACTGCCGCCCGAACTGCCAAAGCAAAAATTGGACGGAATGCTGCCCCTTAGCATGTGCCGCCCCAGGCATGTGCTTCCTCCGCTGGTGCCTGGAGCCAGCCCTGACAAGACACCTGTAATGCTGATCTGAAGTGGATGAAAAAGCATTTTCAGTATTGATGGCTCAAAACCAATCCATCAAAAACAGTGTTGTCAGCTTCCATCTCAGCAATTCCGAAGCTAAGAGAATGCTGAATGTGAACTTCTGCAGCAATCATCCACGATCCTAACACTGCTACCTAGGAGTCACTCTTAATCGCAGCCTTACCTATCAACATCTGAAGCAGGTGAGCTATAAAATGAAGAGTCGCATCAATATCATCCAAAAGTGAGCAGATTCTAGGTGGGATTGTGATGCTTGAACACTACAAATGGCAACGCTGGCTTTAGTTTATTCTACAGCTGAGTACTGTGCACCTGTTTGGCGAAGAAGCTTGCACATGGACCTCATTGACATCCAGCTAAATGCAGCTATGAGACTCCCCACTCCATGATAACCTTGTTCACCCACCTCACACTTGCCTTAAGTCCCGTTGACCATTTTGGGTGGCTGGAAAAGTTCTTCTGTAATCCATCTTCAACCCAGAAGACACTTGGCGGATACAATGGGCAGGCTCTGACAAGCAGCTCATAGACAATCCCACCATTGAACAACCTGTTTTCTTACTCCATTGAATACAGTGGATGGCCAGCTGTATTAGGTTACATGGAAGAGGTTCACACCTGATGCACAAATGGAGAATTGAGGATTCACTGCAGCGCAAATGAGGAGACCTCCAGACCATCAAACATGAAGTTCACACTTGTTCACAATTTTTCATTTCCAGGAGGTTTTGCAAAGGTGTACTCTGCTCCTCCTCAAGCCCTTGAATGGCTTTCACACCTTTCATCTAACCTGTAAATGTTGCTATTTCCATACAAAAGAAGTTGCCTCAAAGTCACTGTGTATGGTATCACAGCACATTTTCAGGCAAATGTCAATCAAGCAATTCAGCAATGAGTTTCAAGCTATCATTCTCTTGAATGGAACAAGTCAACCCTAACCCTGGCTCTGAATCTGGAAACCTATTTATAAAATGCATAACTATTATATAATGTTTTTCATCTATAGATCTCAAAGCCCATTTTATAGATGGGGAAACTAAGTCACAGAAATCACAGTGACTTGCTGAGGTCCCATGGCAGGTAAGTAGCAGAGTCAGGAACAGAACCTAGTATTCCTGACTCCCATTCCAATGTCTTCTCACTTGGCCACACTGTCTTCCACCACAACATGGGAAAGGTTCTGGCTGCTCTTACACAGATATGCAAGAGGGCTACGGAAAGGAGGCACAGAGTCTATTCTCATTTCATGTTTACCTGTGCAGAGGTTTGCCAGCAATCTCCAAGCCCAACATGTGAGGAAACTATAAAGCTACCCCATTCTGCACTAGATGGCTGCTGCAACCATGAGTGCAATGCTGCATTGTTTTAAAGGCTGTAGCACTGGTTGCTACTGCATGCACTACTCCAGATGCATTCTGCCTGCCTCTGGCCACTGTCATCAGTATGGTGCCCAGGGCTGGATTTATACCTTATGCGCTCCTAGGCTTGATCTACACTGGGTGGGGGGGAGGGGGGGAATCGATCTAAGTTACACAACTTCAGCTACATGAATAACGTAGCTGAAGTCGACGTACTTAGATCTACTCACCACGGTGTCTTCACTGCAGTAAGTCGATGGCTGACGCTCCCCCGTCGATTCCGCCTGCGCCTCTCACCCTGGTGGAGTACCGGAGTCGATGGGAGAGTGCTCGACGGTTGATTTATTTCATCTAGACTAGACGCGATCATCGACCCCCGCAGGATCCATTGCTGTCTGTTGATCCAGCGGGTAATGTAGACAAGACCCTAGGCACAGCATCTTCAGCGCGCCCTCTCTTCCCCCTCTAAAGCTGACCTTCGTATTGCACAGTTTTAGAGAGATAAGGCACCCCTAGAACACTGGCACCCCTAGGCATGTGCCTACTATGCCTAATTGGAAATCCCGCCCTGGTGGTGCCCCTTCACAATCTACATATGCAAAAGTAGCTAATAAAGCCCCAATTTAGCCTTAAAACTTATGACATTAGAGCACTGCACACTGAAAAATATGTAAGTCTGAAAGTACTGTACAATAATAAACAATTCTCTCTCAAACTGTGGATTAGATACCTGATGACATTATAGGGAGGTGAAAATACTGAACCCGTAAATAGCAGCTAATTAAAGCAGCCAGGACACTCAGAATTTACATATTCCATACCCATTAAGATTATTTAGGAAGGGCAAGGAGTGGAACTGTTCAAAAAAATACACTAGACTCCTTTCATTCCAAATGCAGATAGGTTTCTCAAGTGTGTCCTAGATCATGAGCTCAGCAGACAGGAAGGTCATATTTCTGGTGTGCATAATTTTCTGATTGCCTAATGTCTTTTTATTTCTGCCTGTTTGCATCAGGTGATTTAAATACAAGCCAAGAGACACTGAGGACAAATGCCAGGGACTTGACAGGGAGCCTGTATCTCCCTGCTTTCTGTTAGTGCCTCTTCTTCCACTTTAGATTTGTTCTGTAATTAGAACTTCTTTGCCTCAGGTGAGAGGATATTTTATATTTTAGCTGAGGTTAATATGAAGATTGGTTCAGAAAAATTCAAGGACATATTTTTATTATCCATTTTCTTCAATTAATTTGGGGCTCACATGAAAAGTGCTTGATTGGCTGTCCTGGATAATGATGTACTTTGGTTATACACAAAGCAGATACAGCTGTAGTGCAAACTTTCCCCATACTATGCCACCAGTGCACATCAACCCTGATGTGGAGGAAGCACTTCTAGGGACAAAGGGTGGAAGTTCAGCCTCCATAACTATTCAACATTTGGACTCTCTTCTGAGATTGCCAGTTAGGGTGTCTGGTGTAGGGTTGGGTTCTGTACAGCTGACACTGCTCAACTTGAACTGGATCACCATCACAAACTTGATATAAGATTATAGCTTTCAGGCACCACTAACCTTAACTTGATTTGAATTGTTGACCAAGAGATGAAAGACTATATCCTGCTAGCAATCTCCTAAACAATCCATTTCCCTGAAGTACTTCTTCGCACATGCCTACATTGATCCAATTGACTATGCAGCTTCTTCAGAGTCCATCCAAACCTAATTTTCTATAACACTTTTCAAACTCAAGATTCCAAAGCACTTTACAGTAACAACAGGTATTAACAGTGCACTCATCTTGAAGGATAAAACAACTAACCCCACCCTATAACATTTCACTGTAATGTCAATATTAGAGATGAACCCAAGTTTTAGCTGTATAGCTTCCATAACTGAGCCCAATCCAACACTGTCAGTGACTAAGATATCACCATATGTTTGAAATGGTAGACTGTACTGTCTCCAAAAGCAGACCTTTAGAAATAATCAATCAGAGCTTTAAAAATCAATTAGATAGTGATGTGTGGAGATGCAGTGAAATCTTTAAAACACGCACTGTTGTTTTAGGAGTCCAACAATTGAATATTAACCCCTTTCCGAGAACTATCACATCCTCCATTATGCATAGTGCCTCAACTGTTTATTACCATGTTTAATAATTCATAACATCTTAGAGGAAGTAGATCTTACAGTCAAGAACAAAGTGATTCCTCCCAAAAAAGTTGTCCTTTAAAGTAAAAAAAAAATTCAATGAATATCAATGTTTATTTTAAGCAATATTTTGATTTTTATCAATTTTAAATCGTCATAGTTGTGGGAAATTATGGGTTTTAAGCATTTTGTTCTTTTTTATCAGTTCAAATTTCACAGTTGTGAAAAATTATGGGGACGGAAGTCAGATAATTATATAATGACAGTATATGGTGAGATTTTAAAAAAATAAAGCTTTACAAATGTTAAAATGCAAATTGTCAACATTACATGTCAAAATATACAAAAGTTTCTATTTTGATGGAAACATTTTCTTAGTTTGTGTGTGTGTGTGTGTGTGTGTGTACTGAAATCAAGATTTACTGATAAAAGTCTAATCCTTCCAAGCCTCATTTTAATGCAATGGGTGTCTTGTAAAATGGGAGATTATCAGTGACATTAGAGGTTAAGGACTATTGCCTTGTACTAGATCTAGTCATATAGTGAACAGCCTTGTAAAAAGAGAACCCTTAATACACATCACCATGGAGTGTTGATAAAGCATTACACATTAGTGTAAGTTTATAATTACCTTCTGACACAATAGATCAGCCCGTCATGCTAACTCTAATGCACTCCGAGGCAGACCCAGTAAGGTACCCTCAACTCTTGGTGGTGTCTGTGGGAAATGAGGATGCTAGTATACAACATTATAGGATGCTAAATAATATGGTAGCCCACCTGCTGGCAAGAATTTATTGAAGGGGGAGGCTGTAGGGTGCTTCTCCCCACTACCCTGACAACAGGAAGAATCTTTAGGGTGAATCTCGGATCCTTCCTCTACAACTGGAAGTAGAGAGCTCTCTTCCAACAGCTGGAGTCTTATTGGCAGGCCTACCCTCCACCCCAAATCCCTAAACCATCATCCTTTTTGGCACACATGCATGTGAGCGCGCGCACACACACACACACACACACACACACACACACACACACACACACACACTCTCTTCTATGGATGACTTGAAGTTGAGCCTGTGTAAGGTATCTCTAACTCTGCTTTGAATTTTCCTTTCCTTTGGGATGCAACAAATACCAGTGCATGTGGCAATTTAGCAGAGGCACCAGGGTTTACCAGAGACTCAGCTGGGCCCCAAAACTTTTCTATAAAAGTAATGAGGAGCCAGAGCTCAGAATGCAACATGGTGCACCATTTACAGAGGCCAAGAGATAGAGAAGGGCAGAAGGCAGCAAAGGAGCTTTACTACACGAAGCCTAACCACATCATTACCTAGAGGTTTAATGCTTCTGCAGGGACCAAAGACAGGGTTAACTTCTGCATCAAAGTTGAGCATATCATCCTATTGAAAACCAGCTCCAAATTCTTTCTTTAATGCAAGTTGGTCCGAATTCATCCCTGGTAGACCTACATTGACTTCAGTGGGCTGAAACCAGAGATGAATTTGGTCCAGCACCATTACAACAGAGCCTTCCTCTGGTTTGACTGTTAACTAGAAAATGAACAACAATGCCCACTGTGCAAAGAACACTGTTTTTAGTATAGAGAGGTGTTAAGGAGAAGGGAATATATTCACTCAGAAAACTAGAACAGGTCTATTATCCATTTAACCAGGAATTCTGTCTCTCACAATCACTAATGCTAGATCCTGTGAAGACAAGAACCCTCCACTAGCACACACATCCCTCACATAATTAACCTAGCCAATTCTTTCTGACTTCACCTGGTAATCAACCTGAAGCATGAAGATTGGTAGCCTTTATAATTTCTTCCTAGCTAACTGCAAAGTAAGGTTAGGAATCATTTCCTGCAATGTAGAGAACAATGCTCTAGCAGCATGAAAGTCTCTATGTGTTAAAGACTTGTGTGATGATCTATTGTTTTTCATGTCATTGTATCTGTGTACATAAATATTAATAAAATGATAGCCAAACAGGAACTGAACCCTCTCTGGGAACAGTTCTCATGTTGGATACCCTGGGAAACAAGTAGTGAAATGAAGCAAATGTGTGAGAGCTATTGAAAAAACAATCAACATGGCTATCTTTTATTGTGTCTATCTTGTGAGTAAAAGAACCCTTGAGAAATGAAACAAGTGTGTTTGGTTTTTTAAATGTTTTTGACTTTTAACTTTTTTTAAAATAAAAACACAAAATATTGTTTTCCTTGATCAAAGTTACATAATATATTTGCCTGATGATATCCAGGAGATTTGGGGAAATACAATAATTTAAGTTCTCTTCCTTCCCTAGATCTCATTAATTTCTCTCCTACTATTTCAAGTATTTGAGGATATATGCGAGATGCTAGACAAAATAAAATTATAATTTATACTGCATCAAGAATGTGCAGTCTGCTCATGATTTTCTTAAGCAAATAGCCAGTAAATAATAATGAATATTCGCAGAAAAAACAATTATTTGTTCTGTTGGGCTACGAACCAGAATAACAGAATGTCTCACCATTTTAAAGACCTTTTCATTCTTATTTATATATGGAATAGAATATTTATTATTTGCATTTGAGACCCTTTGGGGCTCTAAAAGCATAGATTTTTAAGCAGTGCAAACCAGCTTACCCTTCTTCTTATACTTTATAAGAATAAAGTGCTCATGTCTTCCCACCATCACCACTGCCCCAATAAGATATTAGGTCAAAACCATACCTGGGCTTACTAGTTTGTGGACTTACACCAGGGTAAATCTGGCCTACCATGTTTAAAAACTACACCTGCTGGGTTTGGGGGGGAGGAGGGGGGTAATGGCAGCATCTATATTGTTTAGAAACAGGGATAGACCCAAACCAAAATTCCAGAACCAAAACACTCCTGATATTTGAGGAACTTTGGATTTAAAATTGGCCAATTCAAATGTCCCCCAAATCCTCAGCTTATGTAAGTCAGCCTAGCTCCAACTGAATTCTATGGAGCTAGGCCTATTATACTGGCTGAGGATTTGGATCATAGCCTTTTAAAGATAAAGGAGTACTGGTTACACTGCTCTACAGCCAAAATGCTTCTGAAATAAATGT
>NW_020664561.1:16327309-16335076 GCF_002925995.2 Terrapene triunguis | reverse complement strand
CATAATAAATAGTACATTTTATCTCTGAAGCAGACGACTTCTCAAAAATTGTAGACCAGTGTTATTTGTCTTATAATACTTGGCATTTCTATAGTGCCTTTCAGCCAATGAGATTTAAGTGCTATATAATAGTTATCACAGCAGCCCTGTGACCTAGTAAGTATTATGTCCATTTTACAGATGTGCACACTGAGTCAGAGAGGATAAGTGACTCATCTGAGATCACAAAACAAGTCATTAGCAGAGCCAGGAATAAGACCCATTCCTCTGGTCTAACCAAAGCACCATATACATTACATAAATTTAAGGGAGACCACACACAAATGTACCAGTTAAAAACTACATCTTAACTGGGAGACTTTCACAAAGCACTTCAATCCTGTGGTTTTGGAACAGACAAGGACTTCCAAGTCATTCAAATAAACTTCTCTGCAACAAGAAAGGTCTGGGCTAGATATTGTTACCATTTAGAGTATTTGCATGAAAATAGCACCTAAAGGGCCCAATAAGTGATCAGAAATACTATATACACCATCATCCCCCATCCCACTCCCAAAAAAGCCAGTCACTGCTCTAAAGAGCTTATAATCCAAGTAATAGCCTTACTTTGCCTGTAGTTAGATATAGAATCCTTGAGAGAATAGAAAGTTCATCTAAAACAAACATTAAAATTCATTAAATAGAAATGTATACATTACAAATGTATTTATTTAGAAATTAATATAATGTAATCATAAAAGCAATTTTATATACAAAGCCAGAAACATCCCACCCCACCATCATCTTCAACAAGAACCAAGAAACCAATCTGCAGTCCCTACCACCAAACTCACTCAAGTATTCATTGAACTGGTAAGTCTCATACTGCACAATGCAAGACTCTGCTTTCTTATTATTCATAGTACAGAAGCAACCACAAGGTGCTATGCATTGTACAGACTTATAGGAAGACACTGTTCCTCTCCCAAAATGCTTACAGTCTAAATAAACAAGACGAACAACATACAAGCAAGATACTTGAGATGTTTGGAGTATGTCTTTTTCTTCTCTTTCTGCACTCTCTGACTACCCCTTCCCCATATCTTCATTCTTCACCATTTGTCCAATCGCCTCCAGCAACCTGTTCTGTCACTGCAGCTCCAGTGTGCCATCCTTCCACCATGCTTCCCAGCTCACAACATATATTTAGGCTCATTATGAGTCTGGGTTGGAGATGCAGACAGCTAGGCAGGCAAAGCCCATGGTAGTGAACATCTGGAGATAGTCTTGGGGGCAAGGGTCTTGGTGCAAGACTTTTATCAATAACCTAGGCTAAAGAAGGTAAGTTTTCTCCTGGGAAAACCATTACCAGGAAGGATCCCAATTAGGAAAGTGACCTAAAACAGGGAATAGCTTTTCCTTCACTTAAAAGAAATGAGATTACCCTTACATTCGTATAGGATACTACAGTCACATGAACACTGAACACACAGACAGTGTTACAACCCAGAAGGACCCAAATCTCAAAGAAAAAAAAGGAATTGATTTATTAGAGGATTAAACAAAAGGCACTTATCAAAAACATTTCTTAAAATGGGCCATTTAAAAAATGATGATGAATAAAATTAATTAACTGATTTAATTGTGAATGCTCAGAAAATTCATTCTGTACTCAAAGGGCAGGTGCTGTAAATTTGAGGCGGTTGTAATACACTATTCATATATATTGAGCAGGTATGAATAAATGATAGGCCTACATTTTCTAAAAGTCACTAGCAATTTGGGTGCCTAACCTGACACCTCTTAAAGGGGGGCTGTTTTTCCCAAGGATGGATATTCAGCACTTGCTGAAAATCAGGCCTCTTTTTAGGTGTCTCAATTTGGGCACCCAGAACTAGTTAGTTTTTGAAATCTTTGCCTTAATCCCTGCTTAAGTGTAATTCTTAACTAACTATGGTGATGCTATGGCACCGCCACAATAGATTTTCATTACAGTGTTAAGTCAATAGTAAAAAACAGATTAACCAATATTTTGTTGTGTCTTCTTTAGTTGTCTAATCCAGTTGAATGGGAAGAGTAAAGTGTTTGCTCTGTGTAAATCAATGGAAGGATATTTGGCCAGCTAGCCATGGAATTACGGAACTGCAGAATTTCTCTGGGGAATTTTGGTTGGTATTAACAAATAGTGTGGCGCGGCCATTTTCTCATTGGGAAAGTAATTTTGCCAATTTTTATTCTGTAGCATAAGCTGAGAAGGAGAAAGTATGAAGTTTTATAACTATAGTTAATTCGTTCCAGCTTAAGAACTAAACATTACTTCATCTTTTATTAGGGCATTACATATCCCTCCCGTCAAATGCCTTTTTGCTGTAAAGGTTCACGCCTGCCAAAATTTTAGTGCAGGGTTCTGGTTTCACATGAAAGAATTGATGACATAAATAACACCTAAAGCAGACAAGTGGATGCATGAACATGCTGTTTTATATGTGTCATTAACTGTTTTGTATGAAATTCAGAAACCTGAACTTGGGTCTCAGTAGTTTTTCTACTCCAATTTAATGCTTAGGGAGCAGAAAATTAGGCTAATACTTACACTAGAAGTCATTTGTGAATTTTTCAACTGTGTAAAAGCATCTGACCATGTAATGGATGTTTATTGTAATAATTAAAGAGAATAAATTACAAACAGGAGAGCATATTTGCAAGTGCTGCAAGTGTTTGAGGAAATATGGGGAGGTTACTTACCTGTAACTAGAAATTCTTTGAGATGTGTGGTCCCTATCTGTATTCCACGGTGGGTCATGCATGCACATCATGAGCCCGGAACCAGAGAGTATGAAAGCAGTATCCGTTGGTCCACACGTGCGCCCTGTCTCACCTCGTGCCTCCAACCGAGAAGATAAAGAACCAACCGCCTCTCCAGTTCCTTCTCTACCACAAATCATATAAGATCTGAAGCAAAGGGGAAGGAGGGTGGAAAGGGAATACAGAGAGGGACCACACATCCCTCGGCCCGCGCCACTTCCCGCAGCCCCCATTGGCCTGGAACGGTGAACCGCGGCCAGTAGGAGCTGCAATCGGCTGAACCTGTGGACGCTGCAGGTAAACAAACCGTCCCGGCCCGCCAGCAGATTTCCCTGATAGGCCGTGTGCCAAAGGTTGCCGATCCCTGGAATATAGCTGTCAGGGTTCTCCCCTGCCTACTCTGAACTCTGGGGGGCAGATGTGCAGACCCGCATGAAAGACCCCCCTAAGCTTATATTCTACCAGCTTAGGTTAAAACTTCCCCAAGGCACAAATTCCTTTCCTTGTCCTTGGACAGTATTGCTGCCACCACCAAGTGATTTACACAAAAATTCAGGGAAGGGACACTTGGAATCCTTATCTCCCCAAAATATCCCCCCCACTCCTTCACCCCCTTTCCTGGGGAGGCTTGAGAATAAACTACCAACCAATTGCCTTAGCAATGTGAGCACAGACAAGACCCTTTGTCTTTAGGACACTGAAATCATTCAGGTTCTTAAAAAATAACTTTATTTATAAAGAAAAAAAAAGAATCACACCTGCAAAATCAGGATGGAAGGCAACTTTACAGGGTAATAAAAAGATTTAAAACCCAGAGGACTCCCCTCTGGGCTCAGCTTCACAGTTACAAAAAGAGGAATAAAACTACCTTTGTAGCATAGGAAAATTCACAAGCCCCCAAAAAAGATAACCTAACGCATTTCCTTGCCCTACTTACAATTTCTGTGGTTTGAGATGGATTATTCCAGGTATATTTTCAGGAGATATTTTGCCTGCTTGGCTTCTCCCTCCGTCCGGAGAAGGAACAACAAAAGAGAACAACAAACAAATCCTTCCCCCCCAGATTTGAAAGTATCTTCTTTCCTCATTGGCCCTTCTGGTCAGGTGCCAACTAGGTTATTTGAACTGCTTAACATTTTCCCCTATCTTCATGACAATAGCATACGGAGGATCTGCCATCATCACTCCAAGTTCACCAACCCTTCTCATGGAGGTGATGGCTATAAGAAAAGTGATTTTTATGGAAAGGAGCAAGTAGCTAAAGGCTCGAAGCAGGATCTTGTGAGTCTGAGAGAACAAGGTTTAGGGCCCACTGGGGAACAGGCTTCTGAAAAGTTGGGAAGGTTATTAGACCTTTCCGGAATCTATTGGTCAGTGGATGTGCGAAGACCAAGTAGCCTTGAGAAGGTGGATAGTATGTGCTGATCGCCACCAAGTGGACTTGCAAGAAGCTGATGGACAAACCTGATGTCTTCAAAAATAGGATATACACCCCTACCCCAATATAACGCTGTCCTCAGGAGCCAAAAAATCTTACTGCGTTATAGGTGAAACTGTGTTATATCGAACTTGCTTTGATCCGCTGGAGTGCGCAGCCCCGCCCCCCTGGAGCGCTGCTTTACCGCGTTATATCCGAATTCATGTTATATCGGGCCGCGTTATATCGGGGTAGAGGTGTACTCTAAGATGAGAGGAATATCTGTAGTCTCTGTGAGAATTCCTCATTGGTGTGCCCAAGAAGAGAAGTGCTTCCTTTTAGCTAAGTAACATTTTCTAGTAGAGTCCTTTCTACTACTAGAGAGGATGTCTCATACAGTTGTTGAGCATGAACGTTATAAGGATGATGCACATCTGAATACCAAGCCTTGAGATGGAGCGGACACAGATCAGGATGCTTGACCTTCCCGTTACACTGTGTCCAGAGCTCAGGTAAAGTTGGGAGGATGATTGGTGGTTGGGATGACATTCATAAGAGGTTGGGAAACCAGAACTGTCTGGACAAGAAGGGGGCAATCAGGATGACCTGCATTCTGTAGCCTGCTGCATTTTGCATAGAACTTGTGGCAGGAGTGGTAGCAGAAGGAAAGCATGCTTGAACTGGTCCGACCAAGGAAGAAGCCACTCCCAGGGAGATGCTCTGCGACATAGGGCTCCTCTGGAACAATATGTGGTGCATTTCCTGTTTGCATGAGAGGCAAACAGAACCCTGATTGGGGTTCCTCATAGAGTAAAAATACTGTGCAGTACCGAATTGTGGAGCTCCCACTCGTGGTCAACTGCAAAACGTCTGCTGAGGGAATCTGCAAGCACTTTTTGTTTCATCAGACGGTAGGCTGCTGATAGTGTAATTTGATTGCTGATATGCCAGTTTCAGAAGCTGACTGCTTCTGCACACAGAGAGGTAGATCTCACCCTCCCTGCTTGTTGATGTAGAAGACAGTCATAACATTGTTTGACATAAGGACATGGTGAGCATGGATGAATGGAAGAAAGGACTTGCCTGCCTTCTGGACTACTTGCAACTCTAAGATATTGATGTGCACCCTGGACTCTCAAGATGTCCAGGCACCTTGTGCTGTGCGGCTGTTCATGTGGGTCCCCCAACCTAATAAAGATGCTTGCGTAATAATGGTCCTGTCAGGAAAGGAAGAGAAAAACGGGATGCCCACACATACCTGACAAGGATTAGTCCACCATAGCAGGAAAGACACTGGAATGTCACCATAAAGATCATGGAATGATGGCTTGGGGAGTATACAGACTGCCGCCAAATTTGAAGGCAATGAAGGTGGAGTCTTGCAAATGGCCATATTACCTAAGGGAGACAGACATGTCTTGTCAGGAGCAACCCTCCAGTACCAGTCATGAGCTTTGATGTTGTTCGTGGTTTGGAACCTGTCCTTAAGCATGTACGCTCTTGCAGTGATAGAATTTAAGGTTGTTCTGATGAAGTCCAGAGATTGTGTGTGGGTGAGAAGAGATTTTTCTGCATTTACATTGATTTCCAGTGAGGAGAGGTGGTATAGCATCATTGAAGTTGATGAAGAGGCTTCCTGGAAGGACTTGGCAACAAGGAGCCAGTCGTCGAGGTAGGGGAAGAAAATGAGACCACAACATCTGATGTGGGTCGCTACTGACAATATTTTGATAAAGACTCTGGGGGCAGTCACTATTCCAAAGGGGAGTACTCTGTACTGAAAATGGTCAGAGCCCACCATAAATCTGAGAAAACATGTGGGTGGGATGAATGTCTATGTGAAAGCAGGTGTCCTTCATATGAAGACCTGTGAACCACATGCCCTTTTCTAAAGAAGCAATTATTGTTGCCAACATGACCACGCAAAATCTGAATTTGCGAATGAAGCGGCTGAGATGGCGGAGGTCGAGGATTGGACTTGAAATCGCACTTTTTTGGGGTATCAGGAAGCAGGTCAAGTAAAACCCTCTCTCTTGGTATTGAGAAGGGACGTATTCTATTGCTCCTCACTGTAGTAAGGAGTTCACCCCTTGTTTGAGAAACTCTCATGAGAGTGGTCCCCAAAAGGCGGGGGGCAGGGGAGTTTTAGAGGAGGAACAAATGCAAACTTTATTGTATAACCAGAATCAATGACGTTCAACACCCACTTGTCCATTGTTATTGCACTCCAGATGTTGAGAGTGCTAGATGACCCCCAAACGGTGTAGGAGAGTCAGGCGGTGCTTGGCTTAGTGTTGCATGGCTCTTGAGATCCTGTCAAAAATAACCTTGAGCTGGGGGCTGAGATTGAGATGCCGAGCCTGTTGCACAGGGTGTAGGGAAGTGGGACTTTTGAACCCTCTGTCTCTTCCGTGGTGATTCATAGGGCCTCTGATGGAAAAACTACTGAGCCATATATCTAGATTTGACTGATGGACAGTGAAACTTCCTCTTAGGGGTACGGATGTATATTCCCAGCGAGCACAGGGTAGCCCTGGAATCTTTTAGGGTATCAAGGCACTCATCTGTCTTCTGGTTGAAGAGGTGTGATTCACCAAAGGAGAGGTCCTTGATGGTATTCTGGACCTTCCTAGGGAATCTTGACACATGGGCCATGAATATGATGATGGCAGTAGCCATAGTTCTAGAGGAGGTATCAACTGCATTGACTGCAGATTGGAGGGCAGTCCTGGCTCTCAGTTTGCCTTCATTTATCAGGGCTTGAAAACAAGCCCTGTCCTTTTATGGAAGACTGTTAGTAAACTCCACAAATTTGGCGTAGTTCAGGGAATCACATTTAGCAAGTAGCACCTGATAATTGGCTATCCTGAAGTGGAAACTAGATAAAACCTTTCTTCCCAGCAAATCCAAGCATTTGCCCTCTGTCAGCAGGAGTAGGCCAAGGATATTTTTGTCTATCCCTTTCAGAAGTGACATGGACCACCAGTGAACAGGAAGAGGGGTGAGAAACAAACATTCTGCACCACTGGCCGGCACATAACGCTTCTCTCCCCCTTTGGGGGGTAGGAGCACAGATGGCAGGGGTATGCCAAACTGTCCTAGCTGGCTCCACTATGGCTTCATTAATGGGGAGAGCTATTCTATTGGGTCTGGAAGTGAGCAGGATGTCTAAGAGTTTATGCAGGGAGTCTTGGACCCCCTCAAGAGGAATATGAAGCTCTCCAGTACCTCTGCAGAGAAGGTCCTGGAACTGCCAGGGAACTATCAGGTGCAGGGACATAGAAGTCACTGCTTCGTCCAGGGATGATGGCAGCAGTCTTGCTGGTTCCTCTGGATCCAGACTGTAATGTTCCTCCTCTGTCCAATCCGGGGGCAGATCTGAGCGCATTAGAGGGGAGGCAAGAGTTGACTCCCTGGCAGATCAGATCGACTCTGCAAGGCGGTACTGATCCCAAGGTCTCCAATACAGACAGTAGGAGGGGTTGATAGGTGTTCGCGGGGGCTCCTGGGCATTGGGTACCAGCAGCTCAGAGTTAGAGGAGGTGGAAGTTGGTCCCAAATTGGTG
>NW_020664561.1:16309622-16327299 GCF_002925995.2 Terrapene triunguis | reverse complement strand
AGCAGTTCATTGGATGCAGGGCAGGCTCAGGCTTTTTTGCCGCCCCAAGCAGCGAAGGAGAAAAAGCCGCGATCGGCAGCACTTTGGCAGCAGCGCAACCGCACCGCTTCATTCCTCGGCGGCAATTCGGCGGCGGGCCCTTTGGTCCGAAAGGGACTGAGGGACCCGCCACCTAATTGCCGCTGAAGACCCGGATGTGCCACCCCTTCCCATTGGCCGCCCCAAGCACCTGCTTCGTTTGCTGGTGCCTGGAGCCAGCCCTGATTGGATGGTTCAAAATCTCCTGATGAGAAGGCTGATTTCAGTTCCAGTGGAGGTACTGTCAGTGCCATTGGAGGGGAGATGTAGTCTGCATATGGGACGGGTGATAAGCTCCTTCCAGCAGTCGATTCTCTCAGAGGTGATATCACCTTGGAAACAGAGAAGTACGATGGGGGAGGGGATTCTAGATCCAAGAGAGTGAAAATGTCCCATGGGGCTACAATAGATATAGATCTGCCCAATCTGCTTGTCCGGTCCAGTACTAATGGAGTTTATGTTTATGGGCTTTCCTGTTGTGCCTCTGGAACTTAGGACGTCCTAAGTTCTAAACCCTCAGAGGCTGAGCTGGTTGGCTTGCTTACACTTCTTTGAAGTGGATTTTGAGGAATACGTAGTCTCATGCTTATGAGAGGTCTTCCCGACAAGACTCAGCCATTGGGTCTGTTGGGGCAGATTCTCCTGCATCAGAGTTGGACTTTGCAGCAGCAGGTGCACTCCTTGCTGAATCAGGCCGATGTACTGGGGGAGGGGGGCAGGTGTTTCCCAGCCTGGGTCCAATTGTGGCCTCATGGCCTCCTCCATGAGGTATCTGAAGAAACGAAGTTTCTGCCCTCTCAAGTACAGCTGGGGAATGATTGGCAGATACTACACCTTGCCATGATGTGAGCTTCTCCAAGGCAGTACAGGCAGAAAGGTTTGTATCTGTATCCACATTTGAACTTTGTAATTTGTTAATCTCTTTCTAAGAAGTCTGACATCTCTGAAAGTTTACATCCAAATACATATCTGAAATTTTACATCTTGGGCCTATCTCCAATATATACATTAAAAAGGTATGTTTCTACTCAGCCATGCCACCTTGTGCTGTAATCCCATCAGACTGTACGAACTAATCAGGGTCTGTCCTGGTTAAAACTTGGATCAGAAATATCCTAGAAAGTGTCCAGTCTCCACTGCAGACTTAGCCTGGGCTCCTACTTGCACATTGCCTGTCACCTCCCTCGCACACACAAAAAGCTCTGCTCCAAGTTTAGTGTTGCTTTCTACCTGGGGTAGCTGGCCCACCTGTGACTATAGGCTCAAGTCCAGATACTGCTTTCACTCAGGCTGGTAACTCACCTATTTTGCAGTGAAAATGCAGGCAAAACCACTCATGTGTTTATGGTCCTCCTATACCTCCTCACAATTGAAGGGCAGACAAGTTCTCCCATAATTCACTGGGAAAGAATCACCCAGCAACTCATCTTATTGCAATACAAAGAACCATGTGGCATGCCTTCAGGAGTTCCAGCAACAAACTGAGAGAGTACAGCACATGGGCACTGACAATTGGAGGATTGGCGGGACAGGCACTTAGCCCCCCAAAACTGTAGGGATTGCATTAATAAAAGTTTGGAACAGAAGCTCATTTATCACACTTTCTTAAAAGTGGACAAATTTAGTCATGGTACAAAACTATTCATGGAAGTGATTTTCAGCAGCTATTATTTTATTTAACTGTAGCCCTCCCAAATTAAAGAAAACCTGTCCACATCCCTGCAGCACCAGAGAGAACACAGTAACTCAAGGGTGGCTTTGTAGTGCAGCTGGTCAGACCCAAGTGCCCATCAACTGAGTTAACTCTGCAGTGAAGAAACATCCTTAGGTCTCAATCCAAAGCCCACTGAATTCAACAAAAAGCCTCCCAGTGACATCAAATGGGAGTTGGATCAAGCCCTTAGCAAGCTAGCCTCTCTCATTTGAAGAGCAGTTCAAATGTTTCACTTAGGTTGCAAGTGGAAACAAGTTTGGAGGACATATTTCCCTAGTCCCTGTTTGTCCACATCAGAAAATCTGAAAGCGATTCAGCCTGGTTGGAAACTCTTACTCAGGATAGGCCCAAAATCAGAATACCTAATAGTGTTAACAGGTCATAAGTGGAATGGCACAGAATGGCACAGAACTGGCCCACACTATATTTGGCTCTGGTCTGTGCTATTAACGCCTAACTTTCACAAGCACCAGGTTGCCTCATGTGTTTTGTTCTTTTGGGTTTGTGGTTTTTTTTTTTTTTTTTAAGAGGACTATTGCCCCGACCCCTATGATCCAAGAATATTCTTTTCCCTTCTGTGTCAGGACTGAAATATTGGTAGGGCAGATATAGAGTAACTCATATTACTGCTGCCTACACTTTGTCCGACCTGCAGATATAATTTCTAAAGCTGTTGACCCTTTAGCCTTAACCAACAGAGATATTCATCAGAACAATCATATATTGCTGTGTATATCTGCAGAACCTTTTATGTTCTCAAAATAATATGACTCTTCCCAGCAGCATCTGAGTAAACTTCTGTCTGCTCTGCCTTTTGCATCAGAAGGTGGAAAACAGCTAAATACACACAGGATAAATTGTAACATAACTAGTGCTGGGGGGAGGGAGGGGAGAATGTTGATTTCCCACATGCTTGAAAGAAGTAATTTCTAGAGGCTCAATGAGTGTCACAACTTTTCTTGTTCATAAAATCCACAATAAACACAGACTATATTAATACAGAAAGGAGTCTACCAGTCCTTATGAATAACCTGCATTCTTCCACCGGATCCAAGTCAGTTACCCTTGGACTGAATTCCTGTTTACTTTGTAGTGAATGTGAGAGACTTGTAGTCTGCCAGAAGCTGTTAGGACAATAAAAACACAGCCAGAGGCTGTCACGAGTGTGGAAGTCACCGAGAAAAGTCAATTTGTTAACTTTTAGGCCAGAGAGAGAGAGAGAGATTTGCCAAACAGAATAGGAGACTGAAGATTGGTATATGTATTATGCATATTATTTTAGTTCAAAAGACAGATTGTCAAGTACTTTTTCCCCAAAAAGTTAATTGGCTTTTCTTCTTTGATTATAAGCACGAAGAGGAAGTTTCCTTCCTTAAATCTGTCCTTTTCAATTTGGCTAAGATAGGTATTTTCTCCATCCATCTCCATGTCTTTCCTACACAGAGTACCAGCCAGCATGGCTGCATTTTGGATTCATGCACATCTTGCAGAAGTGATTTTACATAACTCTGAGATAATCCTGTGCTCCCTCTGCTGACTCTGTAGTAGTTCAACACAACAGTATCAGTCCTATATAAACTCACTATTGTTTGGGGTGTTTTTATTGTGTAGTTTCTCCATGATAGGATAGTGATTTTAAAACCGAAACATGCTATTTACTGTTCTTTCCAGAAGAAAAATATTTGTAGTCTCCACAAGGTCTTCAAGGCCAGAGATTTGACTCCAGAGACCAACTTACTGAAAGTAAAAGTCAGCTTAACATAGAAGCCTATATAAAACCCAAAACTAAATAATACCCCCCCACACACACTTACTTATATTGTTTGTTTACATTTTATTTAATCGGGGTGAACTTGTATATCAGTTTCTATATTCACATGAGCTGTATTCCCCTAGTTGATAAAGCTTAAATATCAACTATTACACAATTTCCATTATAAATTGGAAAATCAAAATAGTTTCTCATTGCATGTAATTTATCTTTTTGAAGTAAAAGTTTATCTCCCTGCCAAGTGTTTTGAATCATTCAACTGGTGACCAGTTGGTGTGATGACAGGACATACAAACCTCTCTCTCTCTGGTTCATTTTCCTCTTCGCTCTTTCTAGTACTTTTGTAAAAGCTCTTCTTATCCTCCCAAAAGCCATTTTCTAGTCTTAGCTGTTTTGCTTTTAAATCTATTTGTTTTGAAGTTAAGGACATGTTTAAGTGCTCTCCAGCCATGGGTGATTTGATAAACTTGCAGTAGTAATACAAGCAACGGACAGAAATACCCTCAGAGGCTCTTGCAGTATTTCTGGACCACCAGAAATCTTACATAAAAGCCTCTTCCACCAGATTTCCAGTGTAATTTTGCAGACCCAAGAGGTTTGGAAAGCTTAAACATGGTTCCGATAAACATCCAGACTTTTTGATGATTATCCAAACTGTACTGAAATTCTGAAACTTTGAGGTTTGCTCATCACCACATAGAACATACGCTTGAACTCACCTGCAGTAAGATTGTGGCAATCCTTTCAGAGATCTATGATAGTGCTATGCCTGCATGAAGCCAGACAGAAATTCATCAGTTTGATCAAGTACGTATGGTATTATGACTCAACAGATGCAACAAGAACCAGCGAGTGACTCAGGAGGGATATGTTCAGTTATAAATACCATCAAGATAACACTATCAATGAAGGAAAGAAATTATTATTCACGGTCTCCGAAAATGCAATGACTTGAAGCTAAGGAAGAAAAGGTTTAGAATAGATATTAGGAAAAATTTCTTAGCAGTGGACAAATTTAGCAGTTACATTCCAAAGGAAATACCTGAAGCACCGTGATTGTATATTGGAGAACAGGTCAGATAAAGCAATAGCAGGAATGGGATAGTAAGTAATCAGGAGTCCTGCAACAATGCCTTGATTCCCCCACTTCAGGATACATGCAACTCCCACTGCACTGCAGGGCCCCCTGAGTCAGAATGGATAAAGCAGGTGAGCTTTTCTGGCTTTGCAGTCTTCTGTGATTATTTTGCTTTGTTGCTCTTGAAAACTGTAATGAAGAAATTTTATAAGCCAATAAAAACAGTAGTGATAATTACCAAATCATACAAAATGTATTTTCCATCACACATAAGGCAAAGCAAATAGCAAAGGAAAAGTATACCGTTGCCCTTCCTTACTCAAGAAAAATCATCAGGAACCTGGGCAAACAAAAGATTAAGGCCCTGATTCTTTGGTGCAGCTGAGCCATGTCATCTGGCTTCTGGGCTAGAACCCAGCATAAGCTGCGGCTACGGTTGGAAGGAGGTGGCTGCAACTCAAGTTCTGCGAAATTCTCAGCTGTTGCATTTTGCAAGGAGTTGGGCAAACCTAAAGATTCTGGAAATCAACTTTAAAAGGTCTCAGACCTCAACCAGGAAAAATGAAGCTCTCTCCAGCTTCCCTCCCATATAGCCCCATTACTCATTACGTCTCACAGAACATTATAGTAGAGAAGCAAAACCATATAGAAGAGTACAGCTTCCTCAGGAAGGACAGGCGGGGGGAAAAGGGAGGAGGTTGAGATAGCAATAGGAGACAGATTTGTTGAAAGTCTTTGGGTAAGGATAAAAGTTGTAAAAAGCAAGGGTGATGTCATGGTAGGGGTCTACTACAGACCACCTAACCAGGAAGAAGGAGGTGGACGAGGGTGTTTTTAAACTAACAAAATCATTTGAAGCATAGGACTTGAAGTCCCCCATCACCACCTACCCACACATCTATTGGGAAAACAACACAGAAGGGTACAGATTATCTAACAACTTCCTGGAATGTATTGGAGACCATTTTTATTTCAGAAGGTGGAGACAGCTACTAGGGGAGAGGCTGTTCTAGATTTGATTTAAACAAATAGGGAGGAACTGGTTGAGAATTTGAAAGTGGAAGGCACCTTGGGTGAAAGTGATCATGAAATGATGGAGCTCATGATTCTAAGGAATGGTAGAAGGGAAAACAGCACAATAAAGATAATGGATTTCAAGAAGGCAGACTTTAGCAAACTCAAAGTTGGTAGATAAGATTCCATAGGAAGGAAGTCTAAGGGGAAAAACAGTTCAAGACAGCTGGCAGTTTTTCAAAGACACATTATTAAGGGCACAAGAGCAAACTATCCCACTGCGTAGGAAAAATAGGAAGTATGACAAGAGATGTCATGGAATAAGAGGGAAAATCCTTTCATGGATTGAGAACTGGTTAAAAGACAGGGAACAAAGGGTAGGAATAAATGGTAAATTTTCAGAATGGAGAGGGGTAACTAGTGGTGTTCCCCAAGGGTCAGTCCTAGGACCAATCCTATTCAACTTATTCATAAATGATCTGGAGAAAGGGGTAAACAGTGAGGTGGCAAAGTTTGCAGATGATACTAAACTGCTCAAGATAGTTAAGACCAAAGCAGACTGTGAAGACCTTCAAAAAGATCTCATAAAACTAAGTGATTGGGCAACAAAATGGCAAATGAAATGTAATGTGGGTAAATGTAAAGTAATGCAGATTGGAAAAAATAACCCCAACTATACATACAATATGATGGGGGCTAATTTAGCTACAACTAATCAGGAAAGAGATCTTGGAGTCATGGTGGATAGTTCTCTGAAGACATCCACACAGTGTGGAGCGGCAGTCAAAAAAGCAAACGGGATGTTAGGAATCATTAAAAAAGGGAGAGAGAATAAAATGGAGAATATCTTATTGCCCTTATATAAATCCATGGTACGCCCACAACTTGAATACTGCATACAGATGTGGTCTCCTCATCTCAAAAAAGATATACCGGCATTAGAAAAGGTTCAGAGAAGGGCAACTAAAATGATATAAGGTTTTGAAGGGTCTTATATGAGAAGAGATTAAAGAGGCTAGGACTTTTCAGCTTGGAAAAGAGGAGACTAAGTGGGGATATGATAGAGGTATATAAAATCATGACTAGTGTGGAGAAAGTGAATAAGGAAAAGTTATTTACTTGTTCCCATAATATAAGAACTAGGGGCCACCAAATGAAATTAATGGGCAGCACGTTTAAAACAAATAAAAGGAAGTTCTTCTTCACACAGCGCAGTCAACCTGTGGAACTCCTTGCCTGAAGACGTTGTGAAGCCTAGGACTATAACGGGGTTTAAAAGAGAACTAGATAAATTCATGGAAGTTAAGTCCATTAATGGCTATTAGCCAGGATGGGTAAGGACTGGTGTCCTTAGCCTCTGTTTGTCAGAGGGTGGAGATGGATGGCAGGAGAGAAATCACTTGATCATTACCTGTTTGGTTCACTCCCTCTGGGGCACCTGGCATTGGCCACTGTCGGTAGACAGGATACTGGGCTGGATGGACCTTTGGTCTGACCCAGTATGGCCATTCTTATGTTCTTAACCAGGAGATCTTCAATGATCTGAAACTCAAAAAAGAGTTCTACAAAAAGGGGAAACTAGGTAAAATGACAAAGGATGAATATAAACAAATAACATAAGTATGTAGTGACAAAATTAGAAAGGCCAAGGCACAAAATGAGATTAAACTAGCTAGAGACATAAAGGGTAACCAGAAAACATTCTATGGATACATTAAAAGCAAGAGGAAGAGCAAGGACAGGGTAGGCCTGTTACTCAATGAGGGGAGAAAAACAATAACAGAAAATGTGGAAATGGCAGAAGTGCTAAATGACTTTTTTGTTTCAGTTTTCACCAAAAAGGTTAGTAGCAATTGGACATCTAACATAGTGAATGCCAGTGAAAATGAGGTAGGATCAGAGTATAATCCCAACCCTCTGCCCCAGCCCTGAGCCCCCTCCCACACCCCGAACCCTTCATCCCTGCCCCCACCGCAGAGCTTGCACTCCCAGCCAGAGTCCTCATCCACCCGCCCGCACCCCAACTCTCTGCCCCAGCCCTGAGCCCCCTCCCACACTCCGAACCCCTCGGCCCCACCCCATTGATTTTGTTATGTGCACAAATATGAAGGTGATGTGTGCACATAACAAAATTCATTCTGCACATGAACGTAAAAAATTAGAGGGAAAACTGTTACCTCAATTTCCCTAGAAACCAACCCAGGGTTACACTTATATTGGTTTTATTAAATGCCGCTATTGGATCAAACAGAAAAGGGATGGAGCTTATTCATGTATGCACACATTCAATGCATTCATACCTTCATGTACCCACACACTCATGCAGGCGGAGAGTTACCGGAGACAGCATAGGAAGCCGAGAAGCCAAAGCATAGTAGATCTGGTGTGTCCGCCTGCGGTCACGGATCCAGGGCGGCGAGCAGGTCAAGAAGCACCCCTTGATTGCCTTCTCAGGGCAGATTACATCAGATACACCTGGCTCCTGGCTCTTTTCTTCTTGCAGTTCCTCTCTGCCCAGTCCCACACACACTCCCTTGTTCACACTCTCCCTGATCACGTGATGGAATATTGCAAAGCTTGGAGGTTATAGAAGTGGTAACTGAAAAGGTTACAAAGCTTGTAAAAGTTACAATATTTAAAAGGCTATGCTAACAATGACTAAAAGTTACAAAGTTTGCAAAAGGTTACAGAACTTAATGATCGTACTAGCAATGACTGAAAAGTTATAAATCTTACAATCGCATTCTACTGGATTGAGCGGAGGCTTTACACAATATTTTCCCCCTTTGGTCACCCAAATTGTGGTGACAATCCAAAAGGGGATGGCGTACCTCCGCTCATCCATGCCGTGCTTCGATTGCTGGGAGGATGACCAGATAGAAAGTGTGAAAAATCAGGATGGGGGGGGGGGGAGGAGGTGGGGTAACAGGACCCCATATAAAAAAAGCCCCAAATATCAGGACTGTCCCTATAAAATCGGGACATCTGGTCACCCTAATTGCCAGAGCAATTCGTAGCATGTCCACAGTAACAAAAATACATATCAAAATATTGACGAGAGAATGTAACAATGAGTGTCAAACGGCCATCCTCATGCACTACGTTTAGATGAAAATCAAAGCATTCGGTGGGGAGGTAAACATTCGGTAAAGAGGTATTTATAAGCATGATGTATCAAGAATCACAGGCTTTGGACAGAGGTGGCCACCACAGGGATAGGTGTGTGATTGACAATTTGGCAGGAGGCGGAGGGGTAGGGAGAGGGAGAGGTCCGGTTAGAGTTAAAAAGGGCTGTGAGTATGGTTTGTTGCTGTCCCCTGCCTAATGCAGTATCTTCCCTTTTCCCAAACACCATACACAATAATGCTAGCAAAGAGACAAACGCTACAAGACAAACATGAGACATGAGGCACAAAACATAAAACACAAAACACAGAACATAAGACAACGTAGAAGTTTGTCGTGACGATGCACCATGGTATGTTTCAATTGTTCTTCAGCTGGTACCAGCTCTTTATGGTGCTCTGAAAAACAGAAGCTACAAAAAAGGCTTAAACACTGTAAACCGTAGGCTACCGTAGAGAGGAACATAGGGTCGCCCCCTACATGCTTGAGTTGTCCCCAATGGATCCACTTCCCATTTCCGATAGGGTAACCCCCAGATATTCGACCTGTGGTTGTATTAATTGTGCCTTTTCCAGGGACGCCTTCATGCCATGCTGTTGAATCAACTCCAGTACTCATTCAGTCCTCCCTCGGCTATCCGCATCGTCCATTCCCATTATCAGGATATCGTCCACATATGAGACCACCCATCCCTTATCCCCTGGAGGGAGATGCTCTAACATTTGGGTCACCACCTTATGCGCAATAGTGGGGGCGCTATGAAATCCCTGGGGTACACAGGTAAGCAATACTGTACCCCGTCCATGTGGAATGCGAATCGGTCCTGCGATCCTTCCTCAAGCGGGATAGCAAAGAAACAGTTAGACAAATCCAATACAGAAAATCTTTTATCTTCCCTTGGTATCTCTTGCAACACCTGGGTCATGTCCGCAACTATTGGTGCCCACTGGGGGGTCATTGTATTGACTCTCCAATAGTCGACAGTCAGTCTCCATGAAACACCATCAGCTTTCCTCACAGGCCATATGGGGGAGTTAAAGGGGGAAGTCATTCTTTTCACTACTCCTTGCTCTTCCAGCTCTTTGACTATCTCCGCTACAGCCCAGTATGCCGCAGTGGGGATAGGATATTGTTTCTGTGGGGGGACAGCTGGTCCTTCTATTTTCACTGGTTCCCCAGTCCATTTACCGCAGTTCAACTTGTGGGCCGCCCATGCCTGGGGAAAATGCTTCCTCCATTCCTCCTTGCTATCCCTGGTCACTGCCACCACGCCCAACATACTATGCGTCAGCAATCCGGTATCTCCCTCCATTACTTCAGGGGTCCAGTCTTTCTTTGGGGTCCTCCATAAACCTTTGTTAGCACAATCAACTATTCCTCCCTCCCGCAAGAAATCTATGCCCAAAATTGGTTCTGTATTTGTGGGGCTATAAATCCAGGGCCATCTTCAGGTAAGATTCCACACCTGGGTGACCAGTCATCCCAACACTTGCCCCTGCACTGAGGTGCCATCAAATCCCTGGATCTCAATGGTTCCCTGGATTGGCAGTCCCGGCATGGGGCAGGGAAGCAGTGAGACAGCCGCACCAGTGTCCACCAGTGCCACAAAATCTAGTTCAGATGTCTCAGGGCACTCATGTGGCCTCCCCCCTCATCCGAAGGCGCATCTGCAACCTTCCTCCCAAATCCACCCGGAGAGGTCCCACCCAGGTCCATCCCTGGGTGATTTCCTCTCCCAGTGGACTCGGGGAGTAGGGGCCCTCCTAATATGAAGTTGCTTTCTTGGCCCCAATATCGCCTTCCGGCTCCGGGAGCTTCAACCCCAGCTGAATACAGCGGAGTGCTAGGGACTCCGTGCGTTTCCAGTCCCATTGGCCCATGGGTTCCCCATGGTCCTTTAACGCCATCCACAACTGTGTGTGGAGCTGACTGGTGTCCGATCGGGGGCACCTGTGTCAAGGCGCTGGGGCTGCGGCCGCAGTGATGGGAGGAGGAGCCCCAGCTCCGGGCTGACCAACCACTCTGGTGGCCTGGCGCGCCGTTTCCTTAAGGTGTGATATGTCTAGGGGCTCTCCCTGCCTCCACACTCCCATAGCCATCTGAACATCTTTGGGCAACATTGCTGCAATAAGTCTCAGACAGGGTCCTGGGGATCACTCCCCCCTGGGCATGGGCTGGATACCACCGAGTTAACAATCCTGCTAATACCATTCTCTCCACAAAGACGTCAGGGGCTTCCCCTGGAGTGGGGGAGCCTGCTGTATACTGGCGGCTCACCTCCTGCAGTGCCTCTCCTTGAGCCAAATTGCGAACCAGCGTGAACGGGGACTGCCACTGTCTGGCCGCCTGCATCCACAGTGCGATTCCCATATCGGACCCCGGTACAGTGGATGCTGTCCTCAACAGTTTCCTAACCTCCTCTGGGTTTAACCCCTGATCCTCTATCACCATCAGAAACTGATATGCCCATTCCAAGAATGTGCTCGCCTTGGCTGGCCCTAACCCTGAGCCAGAGAAGTTATCTCTCCGGGGGTCAAGGCTATTTCCTGCATAGTTACCCCGGTTATGGGTCCGGAGCTCCCTCCCTGGGCTGGGGGGCCATGCTGAAAAGTTAACCATTGCACAGCTGCCACTGGGGCTGGCCAAGCTCCCAGCCATACCATGTGTCCCCATCCCAGTTTTTTGGAGCGGCGCCTTTGTCCCTGATCCTGGGGGTCCTGCTGCTCTCCCGCCCACCAATCCCTGCAAACACTTCACCTGGACCTCCAACTCCTTAGATTGTTCCCTCTCTTCTTCAGCCTGTTCAGCTCTCTCCGTCGCCTTGACTGCGGACATTGCTAGCTGCTGACAACTTGCCCCTGCCACTTGCGTTTTCCACATATCACTTTCTGCCCTTACGCACTCCAACTCCTGCTTCACTTGCATAGTTTCAGAATAATAATCAGCTTTAGCAGTTTGTCAAGCACAACAAGTTTGCCACAACAACCATGCTGCCGCCCGATCCTTAGTCTTTGAATCTGGATGATAAAACTCACAATATTTCTGGTACGTATTTTCTACATCCACCATGGTGTCTCCTGATGAAACTGCCCCTGCGACCCATGGGTCAACACCCTTGGAGTGTGCCCAGAAGAGGAGGAGGGGAAATTTTGCCACCTTCCCCTCCATTGTGGATTCAGAGGCGGGGGGTTATTTTGGGCTTAAATTGGAGCAAAGGTGGTTTAGGTTGGACATTAGGAAAAAATTCCTAAATGTCAGGGTAGTTAAGCACTGGAATAAAATTGCCTAGGGAGATTGTGGAATCTCTGTCATTTGAGAAAGAGCAGGTTAGACAAACACCTGTCAGGGATGGTCTAGATAATACTTAGCCCTGCCTTGAGTGTATGGAACTGGACTAGAAGATCTCTCAAGCTCCCTTTCAGTTAAACAATTCTATAATTAATTGGACAAGGAAAGTGAGATATTACCCTCAATGTGATGGAGTCTGTCTGTCTGTCACACAATAACTTTGGCACACCATATCTGATCAATTCGGAAATTTTAAAGCAGCAATAGACAGAACCCTATTGATTATGGTGAAAATTGAAAAAAGAAGAGGGTATATCTGGGGACACATGAAGCTGCCTCAGCCCCCTCTGTAACTTTCTATAGATCAAAGAACCGGCTGATGGCAGCCATTTACACCTTCCAGCACAGCACCACCTCCCATCTCACCTCTGCCCATCCTCCCAATTCAATTTTAAAATGCTGACACCCTGAGTGGCTTCTCCAGAGGCAAAAAGAAAATAAATAAGAATGGGAGGAGTAGGAAGAAGGAATGGGAGTGGACAGAGGACCCGTCATATGGGGGGAGAATGGGGAACTCTGGCATGGGGGAAGTGGGCACACAGAACCCGTGGCATGGGAGGGAAGGGAGTTAGTGGGAGGTTCACACAGAATCCCAGGTGGGGAGAGAATGGAAGACCCTTGTATGGGGGGAAGGAGGCATGGAGGGGGCATACAGAACCTCTGGTGGAAGGAGAATGGGGGACCGTGGTATAGGGACATGGGGGGCACAAATATCCCCACCATGGAGAAATAAGGGGGGAAATGAGGGAGCACCCAAAGTCCTTGGTATGGGGGAAAATGGTGGACAATAGTATGAAGGACACACAGAGCCCTTCCATGGTTGGGAAAGGGGTACACAGAGCCCCTGGCATGGGGGAGGGGGTTGAGGGAGTCCTTGAAATAGATGGCACACAGAGCTTGGGGAGAGGGAAGGAATGGAGGAATGCAAGAAGACCCTGGTGTGTCCAATGTGCTTGCCCTACAGAAGCAACAGTGTATGTCCTCTAATATATATATTGAGGTCTGTAGTATCCCTTAGGATGAAGATGAGAAACGACTCAGGACAGGTCTATACTACAAATTTATGTCGACCTAAATGCCTTCAGCATACAGCCACTGCAGTAACTAAATCTATTTTGCATGTCCACACTACGCTCTTTGTGTCAGTAGTGCATGTCTTCCCTAGGAATGCTTGTACTGATTACACTGTCAGTGTGGGGCATTGTGGGACGGCTTCTGAAAGCCAGTAACAGTTGAGATAACACAGTATCTACATTGACACTGCATTGACCTAACTACATCAACCTTGACTCCTTGCCACTTGGGGAGTTATTCAGTCAGCGTAGCGGGGCAGTTACATCAGTGGGAACAAAATTTTAGTGTAGACACTTAAATAGTTAGGTTGATGCAAGGCAGTTTATATCGACCTAACTCCGTAATCTGTAGACCAGACTTCAGTTGCATTAAACAGAAAGGGGATTCTTTACTTAGGATGGTGGTTTACAGTGAGCCTGGAGCTCCCTAGCAGATGCAAGAACACAGCTTGTACTGCACAGAGTTAACATGCAAGGTCTGTGTAATCTCTGGTCTCATTTAAGAAATTTTGAAAGGGATTGCTGACTACACTACAAGGTCTTCAGTTATTTGGAGGGCACTTGTGTTATGCTACAATGAGGCTCTGCCTGTTAAACTTAATTTACATCAAGCATCAGTGATGTGTTGACAAAATTTTCAACCAGGGCTTCCCCCAAAATTTTCTGCCTCAGTCAGTGGTATACATGTTGTTCGTTTGGTAAAATACTTCTCTCCCCCATCTCAAATCTAACAATCCTTCCATCACTCCATCAACTGACACAGTATCTCTTGACCATCATGCTTCCTCCTCGCCAGTATGTCCACAAGGCAAGTCTAGGCGGCTCCCACAGCAGCAGAAGTGACCAATGTGTTGCTTGAGCTCTCTGCGAGGTAATTTGTCAGGTGGCGGGGGGGGAAGGGGAAGGTTCCCTCAGGTGGCAGGCAGAGTCTGCTTCCACAGGAAATAATCTCTTACCCTTGTAGGAGCTGGTCTTCCTTGACTGATATTGTGTGTGTGATGATGGGGAGGGCAAGGTTTATTTCTGGGCTGGTGGTGAGAGAAATAAGGATTCTTTAGAACTTTAGATTCTGGGTTTAGACTGAGCAAACGGTGATAAAAGGGCAAGCTTCAACAGCTGTAGGACTTCCCCTTATTGCATGAGCAGTTTGGTGACATCTGCTCACCTCCTTGGTATGGGGGAGAATGTTAGAGCAGCTGGCAAAAATAGGGGCTGTAGGAACTATATGCTACTAGCCAATGCACACCTAGGGTATGTCTACACCTTTCAGAGCAGCTTTGAAAACCAGTTTCATGACTGGCCAGGCTATGATGAGAAACAAACAGAACTTTCACCTTGATGAAAATCCCCCGTCCCCGCTTGGTTCACTCTACTTCCCTGTAAGCTAGCCACCCTCCCCTCTCCCCTTCGATCACCGCTTGCAGAGGCAATAAAGTCATTGTTGTTTCACATTCATGCATTCTTTATTAATTCATCACACAAATAGGGGGATAACTGCCAAGGTAGCCCGGGAAGAGGAGGGAAGGACAAGGCCACACTGCACTTTAAAATTTTAAAACTTATTGAAGGCCAGCCTTCTTTTGCTTGGGCAATCCTCTGGGGTGGAGTGGCTGGGAGGCCAGAGGCCCCCCCACCACGTTCTTGGGCGTCTGGGTGAGGAGGCTATGGAACTTGGGGAGGAGGGCTGTTGGTTACACAGGGGCTGTAGCGGCAGTCTGTGCTCCTGCTGCCTTTCCTGCATCTCAACCATATGCTGGAGCATATGAGTTTGATCTTCCAGCAGCCTGAGCATGGACTCTTGCCTTCTGTCAGCAAGCTGATGCCACCTATCTTCAGCCCGCCACCTCTCATCGTGTTCATATTGTGCTTTCCTGCACTCTGACATTGTCTGCCTCCACGCATTTTGCGGTTCTCAGAGTGTGGGAGGACAGCAGGAGCTCAGAGAACATTTCATCCCAAGTGCGGTTTTTTCGCCTTCTAATCTTCGCTAGCCTCTGCAAAGGAGAAACATTTGCAGCTGGTGGAGGAAAAGGGAGAGTGGTAGTTAAAAAGACATTTTAGAGAACAATGGGTGCACTCTTTCACGTTAAAACTTGCTGTTCACATTACATAGCACATATGCTTTTGTTACAAGGTCACATTTTGCCTCTTATATTGAGGGCCTGCCGGTTTGGTATGAGAGATCACTCATGCAGTGCCAGGCAACAGAATTCGGCTTGCAGGCAGCCATGGTAAGCCACAGTCTTTTGGCTTCTTTAACCTTCATAACACGTGGGAATGGTTTCAAACAGCAGTGCCCTCATTTCCCATACCAAGCGGCCGTTGGGTTGGCCATTTAAAACGTGTTGGCAATTTAAAAGGAGGGGCTGCGGTTTGAGGGTTAGTGTGCAGCACAAACCCAAATAACCCCCCTACACACACCCAATTCTCTGGGATGATCGCTTCACCCCTCCCCGCACACGTGGCTAACAGCGGGGAACATTTCTGTTCAGCCACAGCCAAACAGCCGAGCAGGAACGGACACCTCTGAATGTCCCCTTAATAAAATCACCCTATTTCAATCAGGTGACCATGAATGATATCACTCCCCTGAGGATAACACAGAGAGATAAGGAACGGATGTTGTTTGAATGCCAGCAAGCACTGGGACCATGTGCTGCCATGCTTTGTTATACAATTATTCCAGACTACGTGCTACTGGCCTGGCGTGGTAAAGTGTCCTACCGTGTCGGACGGAATAAGGCAGCCCTCCCCAGAAACCTTTTGCAAAGGCTTTGGGAGTACATCCAAGAGAGCTTTATGGAGATGTCCCTGGAGGATTTCCGCTCGATCCCCAGACACATTAACAGACTTTTCCAGTAGCTGTACTGGCTGCGAATGCCAGGGCAAATTAATCATTAAACACGCTTGCTTTTAAACTATGTGTAATATTTACAAAGGTACACCCACCAGAGGTCCCTTCTCTGCCTTCAGGGTCCGGGAGCATGCCTTGTGTGGGTTCCGGGGTTACTGGCTCCAGGTCCCGGGTGAAAAACGTATCTTGGCTGTTGGGGAAACCGGTTTCTCTGCTTCCTTGCTGTGAGCTATCTTCCTCATCCCCAAAACCCGCTTCCGTGTTGCGTGCTTCTCCATTGACGGAGTCAAAGCACACGGTTGGGGTAGTGGTGGCTGCACCCCCTAGCATGGCATGCAGCTCATCATAGAAGCAGCATGTTCAGGGCTCTGACCCGGAGCGGCCGTTTGCCTCTCTGGTTTTTTGGTAGGCTTGCCTTAGCTCCTTAATTTTAATGCGGCACTGCTTTGCGTCCTTGTTATGGCCTCTGTCCTTCATGCCCTTTGAGACTTTCTAATGTTTTGGCATTTCGTTTACTGGAACGGAGTTCAGCTAGCACGGATTCGTCTCCCCATAGGGTGAGCAGATCCCGTACCTCCCATTCGGTCCATGCTGGAGTTCTTTTGCGATCCTGGGACTCCATCATGGTCACCTCTGTTGATCAGATCTGCACCTTGCCACGCTGGCCAAACAGGAAATGAGATTCAAAAGTTCACGAGCTTTTTCCTGTCTACTTGGCCAGTGCATCTGAGTTGAGAGCGCTGTCCAGAGTGGTCACAATGGAGCACTCTGGGATAACTCCCGGAGGCCAATACCGTCGAACTGCATCCACACTACCCCAAATTCGACCTGGCAAGGCCGATTTCAGCGCTAATCCCCTCGTCGGAGGTGGAGTAAAGAAATCGATTTAAAGAGCCCTTTAAGTCCAAAAAAAGGGCTTCATCATGTGGACGGGTCCAGGCTTAAATCGAGGTAACGCTGCTAAATTCGACCTAAAATCGTAGTGTAGACTAGGCCCTAGAGACAGTGGCGTGGAATATTAACTTAGTGGATGTACTTGGAGAAGGCTGAAAATATCAGCCGGCACAGCTGGCATTATTTTTACCCACAATTTTCACCCCAATAACACTCATGTGCAGCCTAAGAGTTTAGGGGAAGGTAGTGGAGATGACTTTTGGGGATATCCTCCCAGCAAAATAGAATCATTTTTATTTATAAAGAGGGATGAGGAGGAAAGGTAGAAGGACCTTTAGCGGCCCTCGCCTCTGCAACCTGCTGTGAAAGACCAGCTTCATATTCTTTTCAATCTAAACTATTGGTTTACGTTATCTTTTCAAGGAAAAAGTCTAGATATTTATTTTAAAATAAAAGCTTAAATTTCTTCTTAGGCTTAAAGACTAAGTGTTAAACAAGGTCGTACAATCATTCTGAAAGCTCCCACCAGCTCACCAATGTGAATGTTTATCCTCTCCAATAGTAAATTGCAATGCTTGTATCAGTACCTAGGACTCAGAGGGTATATCTACACTGCTAATAAATAAATACAACTATGACATTGTTGGCATCACTGAAACTTGGTGGGATAATACACATGATTGGAATGTTGGTGTGGATTGGTACAGCTTGCTCAGGAAGGATAGAC
>NW_020664561.1:16294762-16309612 GCF_002925995.2 Terrapene triunguis | reverse complement strand
AAAGCTGTGACCTGTGCTCCTTCCATTGCAGCCCTGCCAAATGTGCAGGGGCATGACCATGCCTTACACCACCCTGACATGTCTGCTCCAGAGCAGTGAGTGTTGGCCACAAATGTTTGCCACCCCTCCTCTCTTGTGCTTTCAGCCAACTTATGGCTGCCTCCTGCACTGGCGTGTCACAGGGGGAAGGGTCTCCTTGTGCCCCTACTCCCTCTAACACTCAAAAGTACCTGCCAGTTTGGTCCCACAGCTTACAGTTGCATCAATACATTGTAGTGTTGCCATCTCTTGGGGCCATCACAAATCTTACAATATTTAGACTCATAGACTCTTTGGCCTGGTCTACACTACGACTTTAATTCGGATTTAGCAGCGTTAATCCGAATTAACCCTTCACCCGTCCACACTACAGAGCCAGTTAATTCGAATTAAAGGGCACTTAAAATCGATTTCTGTACTCTACCTCGACGAGCGGAGTAGCGCCTAAATCGATTTTGTTAATTCGAATTAGGGTTAGTGTGGCCGCACACCACCGAATTACTGTGGTTAAATTAATGGGGTAGTGTGGCCGCACGCCACCGAATTAATGTGGTTAAAAACCGAATTAATGTGCTTAGTGTGGCCGCGCACAATCGAATTTATACAACCTGTTTCCCAAATTCGAATTATCTAAATTCGGATTAATCCCGTAGTGTAGACATACCCATAGACTTAAAGGTCAGAAGGGACCATTATGGTCATCTAGTCTGACCTCCCGCATGATGCAGGCCACAAAAGCTGACCCACCCACTTTCCCTTAACTCAGCTGTTGAAGTCTCCAGATCGTGATTTAAAGACTTCAAGTCGCAGAGAATCCTCCAGCTTGCGACCGCTGCCCAATGCTGCGGAGGAAGGCGAAAAATCTCCAGGGCCTCTGCCAATCTACCCTGGAGGAAAATTCCTTCCCGACCCCAAATATGGCGATCAGTAGAACCCCGAGCATACAGGCAAGATTCTCTAGCCAGACCCACATTTAGTGTTTTCCTTAAAGCAGGGGTGGGCAAACTAGGGCCCGGGGGCCACATTGGCCCTCCAGATGTTTTAATCCAGCCCTCGAGCTCCCGCCGGGGAGCAGGGTTGGGGGCTTGCCCCGCTCAACTCCTGGAAGCAGCGGCAAGTCCCTCTCTGGCTCCTACGCATAGGGGCAGCCAGGGGGCTGCACACTGCCCCACCCCAAGTGACAGGGCAGCGCGCATTGCCTGGCTGTGCCTCTGCGTAGAAGCTGGAGGGGGGACATGCTGCTGGTTCTGGGAGCTGCTTGAGGTAAGCGCTGCCCGGAGCCTGCACCCTGGAGCCCCTCCTGTGTCCCAACCCCCCACCCCAGCCCTGATCCTTCTCCTGCCCTCCAAATCCCTCGGTCTCAGCCGCACCCCAGAGCCCGCACCCCCAGCCAGAGCTCTCACCCCCTCCCGTACTCCAACCCCCAATCTTGTGAGCATTCATGGCCCGCCATACAATTTCCATACCCAGATGTGGCCCTCGGGCCAAAAAGTTTGCCCACCCCTGCCTTAAAGGCTCAGCTCCAGGAGTGATATGATTACATGACGATCTCTGCTTTCATTTGGAAAAAAATTTTAACTCACAGATGCAGAAGGAAAGCTTGAAAATGTGAACCCTAAATGCTCCAACACTAGAAATCAAAAACAAAGATCCTAAAAATTTAATTTAAGAGTCATGATTTGTAACCAATCCTTTTTAAGGGCCTGACTCATTTTTGAATGCTTGGGATTGGCAATACTGACTTTGTTTGAGGCCATCTCTTCTTTGTTATGAGAAGACCCCTGTATTCTAACTGGCTTTAACAACAAGCTAGTACTCAAAGAAAATGTTTTATTAAAACCATCCATAAATTTAACGTTTTGGATGCCTGATCTGGGACACCTTAAAGAGGCCTGATTTTCAGAAAGAACTGAGTACCCACCTCCTCAAAAACAATCCCCCTCTCCCTCCAATACATTTAATACAATTTTCCCTAGCATGACAAGGTCTCTTTTCTGCAACTTTAAAAACAAGCTAATGCATCACAGGAGAAAACAAAGAAGCTGAAGCCACAGCCATACACAAATAGTCTGAGCTTTTCCTTCTTCCCAGAGGTGGGATTTTGTTTTTCCACTCAAAGCTGTTTAGATATTGCAAGAGAGGTCAAAGAATCAGGTACTAAATATCCGAGTTTTCTGGAGCAGTAGGAAGCAAAGTAAATGATCACATATCTCAGCAGTTAGGAAGCAGTAAATACTAGGGCTGTCAAACTATTAAAAAATTTAATCGTGATTAATCACACAATTAATCGCGCTGTTAAACAATAATAGAATACCATTTACTTCAATATTTGTGGATTTTTTCTACATCTTCAAATATATTGATTTCAATTACAGCACAGAATACAAAGTGTACAGTGCTCACTTTATATTTATTTTTTATTACAAGTATTTGCACTGTAAAAATACAAAAGAAATCATATTTTTCAATTCACCTAGTACAATTACTGTGGTGCAATCTCTTTATCATGAAAGTTGAACTTACAAATGCAGAATTATGTACAAAAAAAACTGCATTCAAAACAAAGTAAAACTTTAGAGCCTACAAGTCCCTCAGTCCTTCTTCTTGTTCAGCCAATCGCTCAAACAAGTTTGTTTACATTTGCAGGAGATAATGCTGCCCTCTTCTTGTTTACAGTGTCACCTGAACGTGAGAACAGGCGTTCGCATGGCACTGTTGTAGCCGGCGTCAAAAGATATTTACATGCCATATGCACTAAAGATTCATATGTCCCTTCATGCTTCAACCACCATTCCAGAGGACATGCATCCATGCTGATGACAGGTTCTGCTCGATAATGATCCAAAGCAGTGCAGACTCACGTATGTTCATTTTCATTATCTGAGTCAGATGTCACCTGCAGAAGGTTGATTTTCTTTTTTGGTGGTTTGGGTTCTGTAGTTTCTGCATCAGAGTGTTGCTCTTTTAAGACTTTTGAAAGCATGCTCCACATCTCGTCCCTCTCAGATTTTGGACGGCACTTCAAATTCTTAAACCTTGGTTCGAGCGCTGTAGCTATCTTTAGAAATCTCCCATTGATATCTTCTTTGCGTTTTGTCAAATCTGCATTGAAAGTGTTCTTAAAGCGAACATGTGCTGGATCATTGTCCAAGATGGCTAGAACACGAAATATATGGCAGAATGTGGGTAAAACAGAGCAGGAGACATTGAACTCCTTGGGGGAGAATTGTGTCACTAAGTAACGAACGCATTATTTTTTTAATGAGCATCATCAGTATGGAAGCATGTCCTCTGGAATGGTGGCTGAAGCATGAAGGGGCATACAAATGTTTAGCATACTGGCATGTAAATACCTTGCAATGCTGGCTCCAAAGTGCCATGTGAATGCCTGTTCTCGCTTTCAGGTGACATTGTAAATAAGAAGAGGGCAGCATTATCTCCTGTAAATGTAAACAAACTTGTTTCTCTTAGCGATTGGCTGAACAAGAAGTAGGACTGAGTGGACTTGTAGGCTCTAAAGTTTTACATTGTTTTGTTTTTGAGTTCAGTTATGGAGCAACAAAAAAAATCGACATTTGTAAATTGTACTTTCATGATAAAGAGATCACCACTACAGTACTTGTGTGAAGGGAACTGAAAAATACTATTTCTTTTGTTTATAATTTTTATAGTGCAAATATTTGTAATAAAAAATACTGTATAAAGTGAGCACTGTACACTTTGTATTCTGTGTTGTAATTGAATATATTTTAAAATGTAGAAAAACATCCAAAAATATTTAATAAATTTCAATTGGCATTTTACTGTTTAACAGTGCGATTAAAACTGTGATTAATTTTTAATTGTGATCAATTTTTTGAGTTAATCACATGAGTTAACTGTGATTAATCGATAGCTCAAGTAAATACCATTAGTTTTTAGATTGCTCTGGGTTTCATAAGCTGCAAGAGAATATGTACTGAGAGTCTGGTATTTAAAATACAGGCCTGATCCTGCTCCCATTTGAGCAAGTGGCAAAACTGCCACTGACTTGATGGAGAAGGACAGGGTTCTAAAGGCTTTAGAGTCTCTTCCATTCCATAATTTAAAGTGTCCATATAGCCCCACCACCACCAAAAAAGTGAGTTTCAAAACATTAACATGAGACAATATCAAATCTAACTGATCAGAGAAAGTGTGAATCAAAACTAACGCCATCTCAATAATATTTTACAGCTATATAGCACCTTCCATTCTAAAGCAGTTCACACATTAGTATAGCACAGGGGTAGGCAACCTATGGCACACGTGCCAAAGGCGGCACGCGAGCTGATTTTCAGTGGCCCGGGTCCTGGCCATCGGTCCGGGGAGCTCTGCGTTTTAATTTAATTTTAAATGAAGCTTCTTAAAACATTTTAAAAACCTTATTTACTTTACTTACAACAACAGTTTAGTTATATATTATAGATTTATAGAAAGAGACCTTCTAAAAACGTTAAAATGTATTACTGGCACGCGAAACCTTAAATTAGAGTGAATAAATGAAGACTCGGCACACCACTTCTGAAAGGTTGCCGACCCCTGGTATAGCACCACAAAATGCTGCCACATGGTGTGGAAAAAGTCAAACTGTCCACAGTATGTTTCATAATAGTTGATAGAGAGTTCCCATTTGGCAAGGGATACTGAGCAAACCCCTACTCCTTTAAAAAAGTATCACGGAATCTTTAGTTTCCATGGAGAAGAGGCAGGGCCTTTTTTTTTTTTTTTTTTTGGTCTCAATGTTGTATCAAGACTATCCCCATACAGTAAATTGTACTGAACTCATTTTACCTTGGAAGGTTAAAGGGCTTGGATTCTGCATGGACCTGAACCTGTGACTCCAAGGAGTGCTTAAAAAAAAAGTCCTAGAGACTTGTACATAGTGTTCAGGATTCCCCAGTAAGTTTTCAACATAGTCTACATCCTTTTCCTGTAGTTTCAGAGCAACAAGAGACTGAGGCCTGGTCCACACTAACCCCCCACTTCGGACTAAGGTACGCAAATTCAGCTACGTCATCTAGATTTTTGCCTAGTTTTAAAACAGGTTACATAAAAATAGTTTCTCTGGCAAACTAAGTACAAACTAAAATTTCATACAGACAATGACTTGTTTATACTGCTGTATACACTATATACACTGAAATGTAAGTACAATATTTATATTCCAATTGATTTATTTTATAATTATATGGTAAATATGAGAAAGCAAGCCATTTTTCAGTAATAGTGTGCTGTGACACTCTTGTATTTTTATGTCTGATTCTGTAAGCAAGTAGTTTATAAGTGAGGTGAAATTTGGGGTACACAAGACAAATCAGACTCCTGAAATGGTACAGTAGTCTGGAAAGGTTGAGAGCCACTAGTCTAAAGCACTTGATAATTCAAACAGATCCTTCTTAATGCAGCACATCCTCTGGATTGTTTTCTCACTGTGTTTAGACAATACCAATGTCATTTCAGGCTCCAACCCTCTCCACCACCACCATTAACCAAAAGTTGTTTATCTATCAAAGGGGAAAAAAAACAACAACCACATAATGTGCACTGGACCAGACACTGCTAGAGTGCCCGAAGCCAAAACACAAAAGGTTGTGCATGTAATTTTTTTTGTAGTATAATCATTCTGTCATGTATAATGGATGCACAGGCATAGTGCTAGCTTTTGAAAGCCTCAAGCAAAGCTTTACTTTATTCCACTAAATCTCATGGGCTTCAAACAAAAGCGTTCTCTATGTCAGCACCACAATGCTTAGCAATGAAATTCCACAGCCAGAATGGGTCCTTAGAGCTGAATATATCTTATAATTATATTATATTATTTTATTTTGGTAGACTATTAAATCAGAATCCCCAGGTACTTTGCAGTCCCAAGGAGGAGTGGGGGGGGAAGGTGGGGCAGTCATGAATAATAACTTAACTTAAAACACACTAAGAAAGTTATAAAGCTTTTGGGGGTTTTAAAGAGAAAAGCAAGTAAAGCACGTACCTGGATATACAAAGAATTTGTTGTGCAGATTCTACAGCCCTAAGGGAACCAGCAGGGTAATTCTTACCATTACTCATTGGGTTGAGCATTGTAGCACAATAGGTGATTGGCAGCTGGGGTCTTTGATATTTACTTTGTTGTTCAAATTTGGACTCTGAGGTAGCTGTGGAATTTAAAACAGAAAAATATGAGAAGAGATACTGGAAATACATTCAGATACTGAAAAATATCCAGCCTGAGGAGTGGAATCAGATGCAATGGCTACAGTGGATTTAAAAAAAAAAAAGTAAACATGTTGTTTGCTCCATCTGGTGTAAGTATGTAGTACTTATCTGGTTCCCAGCACTATAGTATCCCAACACCACAACATATTAAGTTATCTTCCCTACTTTGCAAGATTGTTGTGAAGTACTAGGATCCCTCTTTACGGATAGGGAAACCGAGGCAGAGAGATTGTGTGACTTCCCCAAATTCACATAGGAAGTCCATGGCAGAGATAGGAAATGAACCTAGAACTCCTCAGTCCTTGTCCAGTTCTATAATCACAAGACCATCTTTCCTGATTTTTTTTTTTAGCAAAGTAACTGGACAATGAAAGTCATATTGTCATAGAGATGGGCTTGAGACACAAAGTGCAGATTCAGTTCTGGATTTCAAACTTCCAGAGTTTTGAGGAGTTCTGTCCATGGTTTTAGTTCACAAATGGCTCCCTGTTCTAAAATGGCCAATGTCCAGAGCTGCAGCACTGGTTCTGGCTGGACCCTCTAGAGCATGGCCTTTGCCTTCTTCTTAGGGCTTAATTATTTGAAGCCCAGAGGTGTTTAAATATATTTTGTGCTATTTACTTAAAAACATGGCGTGTGGCTCAGAAGACCATGAGCCTATTGAGAATGGCACAGTCACCAATTAAATGCACATACGCAACATTAAGACTAGAACTCATGAGTTCTGACTCTCCCAATAAGGTACATATTCAGCTCCACTAGCTCAGCCACTACGAGTTTATCCAGTAGAAGGCAGTGCATGGTGCACATACATAAATCAGTACATTATAAAGGGCTACCCAGTTAAGGCATATGATACCTCATCCTCAAACTCAATACAGGCCATCTGGGATACATTGGAATACAGTCCAAGAGTTATGCACTGTTTTCTGGGTGCATATATTACATTATACATACAGCTGTGTGAATGAGCTGCAACATAATTTATTCAGCAAGTTTCACTTCTCTCTATTTGCACTATGTTTGCAGATACATGGATATTTTCTTGAATTAATCATTGGAAGTTGTTCAGAATTTTTTGTAAGTTTCATTTACTCTGTAGCCTGCTATTTGAAATTCAAAATTTAAGATATTCCTTAATTATTATTGTTCATAAGTCACTTTCTATTGGTTTCTTGTTCCCTGCTTGTAATTCTTACGGAAAGGTTTCTGGTATAACTTTAAATTTGCTTTCTGGAATTAGTTAACCATTCAAGAGCATTAAAGAGCATAACCTAATAAATTAAAAGCAAAGAGTTTTAGCAGCATAAACCGTACTAATGTTTATTTGGTTTTACAACAACACACCTAACCAGCACCTATCCCAGCCTCTAGGTGCCCTTGACAATTAAATTAAAAATACAACCAACCATAAAAACAAAGCCAATAGCAACCTCCACCACATAAAGCAGTAACTTGTTAGACCTAGATTATGTAAAGCAGACAAAGCATTGGAAAACACCACTGAACCAAATTATAAAAAATCCTGGAAATATTTTTGAAGTCTTGTATTTATATGTACAAACAGAGAGTGGTATTCTGCAATGTTATATTCATGTGGTATTGGGAATAGAAAATATGACTTTCCCCTAAAAAACCTACAGCCTTCAGTTTGAAAGATGGAAGGAATGGCTCTATTTAACCCAGCTTAACCTCATAATATTGTTAATCTTATTAAATATTTTTGCATGCCTGTCATACAAAACTGAAAAAAAATTTACAGTAAAATGCTGGAGGGAGTGCCATGATACAGGGAACCACCTTCATATCTTCAGGGAACAGCTTTATCCCAGTAGACTTTCAAATGAGAAGACAAGTAACACTGGGGTTAGGGGAATAGCAACCACACTTTCCCATATGCCTGTTACCATGGTATTAGAAAAATGTCCAGATTTATTTCAATTAAAGTTCAGGATCATGATGAGTACAATAAATACGTATATTTTGTTACTTTGGTTATAAAAATAAATAACCTCTATTGTTATGATATTAACAAGGATTTAAAACAAAAATGGAACAACTCACTGCCTGTTCTGGATTAATGGAACTATTTCAGAGAAGTGGGAGATACTGGTTAAAAATAAGTCACAGCTGTAATTTTAATATTAATATGTTAACTTACCAACAACATAAACTGCTTGGACTCTGCTTTATTTCCTTTTCTCTTTTGGCCTAAGAAAATAACTTGACAATTCTGTTTATCTTTAATAAGTGAATTAATAACTAAGACAATCACTAATAATGAGAAATTTACACAGCAGTTAATAAACATCGATTCAGACCTGTTCTCTGCCCTGAAGAGTTTAAATCTAAGGGCCAGGCCAGGGAACTCAAAGGGGACTCACTCCCTGAGGCCTGGTCTACACTACGAGTTTATGTCGAATTTAGCAGCATTAAATCGAATTAACCATGCACCAGGCCACACAACGGGCTCTTAAAATTGATTTCTGTACTCCTCCCCGACGATATCGCCGTTGAAATTGATATCGCCGGTTCGAATTAGGGTTAGTGTGGATGCAATTCGACAGTATTGGCCTCCGGGAGTTATCCCACAGTGCACCATTGTGACTGCTCTGGACAGCACTTTCAACTCAGATGCACTGGCCAGGTGTACAGGAAAAGCCCCGCAAACTTTTGAATCTCATTTCCTGTTTGGCCAGTCAAGCTCATCAGCACAGGTGACCATGCAGAGCTCATCAGCACAGGTAACCATGCAGTCCAAGAACTGAAAAAGAGCTCCAGCATGGACCGTACGGGAGGTACTGGATCTGATCGCTGTATGGGGAGATAGTTCTGATAGCACGGAATCATGTTCCAAAAGACGAAATGCCAATACATTTGAAAAAATCTCCAAGGGCATGATGGAGAGAGGCCACAACAGGGACTCAACACAGTGCCACGTGAAAGTTAAAGAGCTCAGACAAGCATACCAGAAAACCAAAGAATCAAAAACGGACACTCCAGGGCAGAGCCGCAGACATGCCGCTTCTACGCTGAGCTGCATGCAATTCTAGGGGGGGCTGCCACCACTACCCCACCCTGACCGTGGATTCCGAGGAGGGGGTACTCTCAGCCATGCCTGAGGATTTTGCGGATGGGGAAGATGAGGAGGAGGACAAGCTTGAGGAGAGCACACCGTTCTCCCCAACAGCCAGGATATTTTTCTCACCCTGACTGAAATACCCTCCCAAGATGGTATCCCGGACCATGAAGCTGTAGAAAGGACCTCTGGTGAGTGTACCTTTGTGTATATATAATACATGGTTTAAAAGCAAGCGTTTTTTAATGATTAATTTGCCCTGAGGACTTGGGATGCATTCGTGGCCAGTACAGCTACTAGAAAAGTCTGTTAACATGTCTGGGGATGGAGCGGAAATCCTCCAGGGACATCTCCATGAAGCTCTCCTGGAGGTACTCCAAAAGCCTTTGCAGAAGGTTTCAGGGCAGTGCAGCCTTATTCCGTCCTCCATGGTAGGACACTTGACCACGCCATGCTAGTAGCATGTAGCAAGTAATCTGGTATCATTGCATGACAAAGCCTGGCAGCGTATGGTCCCAGTGTTTGCTGGCATTCAAGCAACATCCGTTCTTTACCTCGCTGTGTAATCCTCAGGAGAGTGATATCGGGAATTTAATTAAGGGGACATTCAGAGGTGGCTGTTCCTACTGGGCTGTTTACCTGTGGCTGAAAAGAAATCCTCCCCGCAGTTAGCCAAGCGGGGGGGAGGAGGGCATTGGCACTGGGCTGTTCGCGTTTGGCTAGCAGGGATCTTCCCTGATACCAGCCACGCGGTGGGGAGAGGGGTAAAGCGATCATCCCAGAGAATTGGATGGGGGGGAGGTTAGTTTGGTTTCTGCTGCTGCACATTAACACGAAAACCACAGCACTCAATGGGCTTTGCTTGGTATGGGAAAGGAGGGCGCTGCTTTTATGAAGGTTGCAGAAGCCGGACGCAATGCTGGGATTACTGCGGGATCAAACAGATATGCTCCGGCATCTGGTGGCGCTTCAGGAACGGCAGCAGGATCACGGAGTGCCGCTGCAGCCCCTGTTTAACTGCCCTCCCCCCTCCCCAAGTTCCATAGCCTCCTCACCCAGATGCCCAAGAATGCAGCGGGGGGAGGCTCCGGGCACCCAACCACTCCACCCCAGTGGACAGCCCAAGCAGAAGGCTGTCATTCAACAAGTTTTGAAGTGGCCTTTTCCTTCCCTCCTCCCACATCCCACCCGGGCTACCTTTTCAGTTCTCTCCCTCTTTTTATAATCGATTAATAAAGAAGACATGGTTTTTAAACGATAGTGACTTTATTTCCTTTGCAAGCAAGCTGTGATTGAAGGGGGGAGGGTGGGTGGCTTACAGGGAATGAGTCAACCAAGGGGGTGGGTTTTCATCAAGGAGAAACAAACAGAACTGTCACACCGTAGCCTGGCCAGTCATGAAACTGGTTTTCAAAGCTTCTCTGATGGGCAGTGCTTCCTGGTATGCTCTTCTAATCGCCCTGGTGTCTGGCTGCGTGTAATCAGCGGCCAGGCGATTTGCCTCAACCTCCCACCCCGCCATAAACGTCTCCCCCTTACTCTCACAGAGATTGTGGAGCACACAGCAAGCAGCAATAACAATGGGAATATTGGTTTAGCTGAGGTCTGAGCGAGTCAGTAAAGTGCACCAGTGACCCTTTAAACGTCCAAATGCACATTCTACCACCATTCTGCACTTGCTCAGCCTATAGTTGAACAGCTCCTGACTACTGTCCAGGCTGCCTGTGTATGGCTTCATGAGCCAGGGCCGGCTTTAGCAGGTGCGGGGCCCTACGCCGGGACGCAAATTGTCTCACCTCCCACCCCCCGCCCCGACTCCGCCCCCTCCCTGCCCCATTGGATCCCTCCCCAAATCCCCACCTTGACCCCGCATCTTCCCCAAGCACACCGCATTCCTCCTCCTCCTCCTCACCCTTCCCTCCCAGGCTTACGCTGATGGCGGCGCAAGCGCTGGAGGGAGAGGGGAGAAGCAGGATGCTGCTCCCCCCCCCCCCACGCCGCTGGCAGCCACGGAGTTGCGGGGCCCTCTTAGGTGCGGGGCCCCATTCCGGGGAATTGGCTGAATCGGCTTAAAGCTGGCCCTGTCATGAGCCATGGCATTAAGGGGTAGGCTGGGTCCCCAAGGATAACTATAGGCATTTCAACATCCCCAACAGTTATTTTCTGGTCTAGGAAGTAAATCCCTTGCTGCAGCCGATTTGCCCACTCCAAATTGATTCCCGACTGACTGGAAGCTGTCTGACGTTGCAAGCTTCCACAGGGCTATCGCCCTCACTTCTCAACTGTGAGGGCTGCTCTCATCTTGGTATTCTGGCGCTTCAGGGCAGGGGAAAGCAAGTCACAAAGTTCCATGAAAGTGCCCTTACGCATGCGAAAGTTTCGCAGCCACTGGGAATCGTCCCACACCTGCAACACTATGCGGTCCCACCAGTCTGTGCTTGTTTCCTGGGCCCAGAATCGGCATTTCTCGTCATGAACCTGCCCCATTAACACCATGATCTCCAAAGCGCCGGGGCCCACGCTTTGAGAGAATTCTGTGTCCGTGTCCTCATCACTCTTGTCACCGTGCTGTCGTCGCCTCCTCCTCACCTGGTTTTTCAGGTTCTGGTTCTGCATAAACTGCATGATAATGCACGAGGTGTTTACGTTGAGATGAGCGGGCTCCATGTTTGCCATGGTATGGCGTCTGCACTGAAAAAAGGCGCGAAACGATTGTCTGCCGTTGCTCTGACCAAGGGAGTGGCGACTAATGACATGGCTTACAGGGAATTAAAATCAACAAAGGGGGTGGCTTTGCATCAAGGAGAAACACAAACAACTGTCACACAGAATGGCCCCCTCAAGGATTGAACTCAAAACCCTGGGTTTAGCAGGCCGTTGATTTTACGGTGGGAGGGGGGAGCAAATGAATACAAAACAAATCTGGTCTATTTCTTGTTTTGATCCACTCCATCTATCTTATACATCTTAGGCTGGCAGCAGACGGTGCAGTACGATTGCTAGCCATCATCATCTCCTGGGTGCTTGGGAGAAGATGCTGCATTACGATTGCTAGCCATCGTCATCTCCTGGTCGCCAGAAGACGGTGCAGTACGACTGCTAGCCATTGTCATCTCCTGGGTGCTCGGCAGAAGATGGGAATGACCTGGCTAAGTCACTCCCATGTCTGCCCAGGTACCCCTGACCGACCTCACCGAGGTCAGCTAAAAGAGCACCCAGGAGTATGATGACGATGGCTACCAGGCATAATGCACCGTCTGCTGCCAAAAGGCAATCAGCTGCTGCTGTGTAGCAATGCAGTCCCACGTCTGCCAGCACCCAAGAGACACCATGACGGTGAGCTGAGCGGGCTCCATGCTTGCCGTGGTATGGCGTCTGCACAGGTAACCCAGGAAAAAAGGCGCGAAACGATTGTCTGCCGTTGCTTTCACGGAGGGAGGGAGAGAGGCAGAGGAGGGCCTGACGACATGTACCCAGAACCACCCGCTACAATGTTGTTTGCCCCATCAAGCATTGGGATCTCAACCCAGAATTCCAATGGGCGGGGGAGACTGCGGGAACTATGGGATAGCTACCCACAGTGTAACACTCCGGAAGTCGACGCTAGCCTCGGTACTATGGATGCACACTGCCAAATTAATGTGCTTAGTGTGGTCGCATGCACTCGACTTTATACAGTCTGTTGCCAAAAATCGAATTCTGTAAAATTGGAGTATTTTTGTAGTGTAGACATACCCTGAGACACAATTCCTCCCAAAGCTCTCAGAGGCCATGCAACTTGATACCACACCATAAGCCAGTGCCTATAAGACATACATAGCTGAGCCCTAAGTTATATAAGGCTAAGGCAACGGACAGGACAACAATATATGAATAGTCTGGTAATTTACCCTAGTGGTGTACCACCTCAGAAGTCAGCACAAGAATGGGAGAGAGGTAATTTCCATTACAAGTGTGTCTAATCTTGTATTCTCTGCTAAAAGTGGCATATTTTTACCTCTGAGTATCTAAAGCACATGAACTATCCTGTGGATTTAAAAACAAAAACAAACAAAAAAAACACAGCCAGGACAATACGCTGTAGTTTTACCATGAGATAAACTAAGTAAGGTCAGACCAGACCTCCGCTGGGGCTGACCTCCTCTTTAGCTTTGTTTTCCTTTAAACAGGCCCAGGTCAGTAGTTTCAAGCAAGAAGGACATTTTAATGAAAAGGCAGAAGGAGATTTTGCTTGTTAAAACAGATTGTCACCCTAAAACTTTTCTCACAGGACTTAAAGTGAAACTCCAAAGTTTTTGCCCAGCTCCAGAAATGACTCATTGCAGACAGTAACTTGCATCACAAAACTTGGCAAAAATAGTGTTTGTTCAGCAGCATCCCATGACTCAAACCACTGTATTGTAATGATTTACAGTAAAATAGACAATAAAGTCACATAGAAAGTTGGTATATACCATACTAATGTGATTCTTGAAACAATACTTTACTTATGGTGAATGTGGTGGAAGGCTGAAGTACTTGCCTGCTAGCAAAGGCTGAAAATTTCAAATCACTTGATTCTGTATTTATATGTAACTTCCCACATCTGTTTGAATAAGTAATACCTTACAATTAATTTTGGGGGGGAAACATAGGTGGCTGATATATTAAAGATACGTACCACTTTCACTTTGTTCTTGTGAAGCAAAGTGCTGTTTAAGTGTGGCTATATTCAGTACATACTAAATGTTACCGACTGGTCAGAAGGTGTTAAGTGTCCTCCTCTGTACCCAATCTAGAAGAGTTTCTCTCTTTCACCAACAGATGTTGGTCCAATACAAGATCATTACCTCACCCACCTTGTCTCTGTAAATTATCAGGTAGACGGATGAGTTAATAAACTGAATTTATCAAAGCTAGTTATGAGATTTAGCTACAGTACAGTGTTGCAAATCAGACTTCAGGAAAGGGTAATTTACCTCTGAGCCAGTCCCCCTCAGTCAGCTTATACAAATAATGTTATACAAAGAAATATTGTTTAGGCAAGATATTTTAGTGAGGTTACTTCTGAAAAACTGAATCAGGGAATAGTGAAAATAGGTATGTTTAAGCACACATCATTGCACATGTACATATACAATTATATGTACACACACAGGGAAGAAAGCAAGAGACAAATCAGTTTTGCCCAAGTGAGATGTATAAATGTTTGTTATGTTGATTGAGATGCTAGATTTCTTTTTAATTTGGTCCATAAATATAGTTCTGTATCTTCAGTGTTTTATTAGATCTTATATACCAATGTGCAATTGATTTTCTCATTTAGTTTGTTTATTCATATTTCAGTTCTCAACTTTATCTATGTGAACCACAATTAATTTTTTTATTACAAAAAATGATCAACTCAAACAACAAAAAAACCCATTTATGCATCCAGGATGCTGTGTAAAGCCGAGTCTCTCACTCCACTCACTGTGTGTGTGTGTGTGTGTGTGTGTGTGTGTGTGTGTGTGTGTGTGTGT